>NC_138206.1:17855435-18130435 GCF_964194415.1 Vipera berus
CAATCTAAAGCACAATTAAATGTGCTTAGCAATAGCCTTCATTCTATGTATATGCCTGCTTATTAAGGCTTTCGGGGGCCCCCAAGCGGCATTATTACAAAGTCACCTTATTGCCCCCAACAATCTGGGTCCTCATTTTACCTACCTCGGAAGGATGGAAGGCTGAGTCAACCTTGAGCCTGGTGGGACGCGAACCTGCACTAATTGCAGGCAGCTGGTGTTACTTAAGGAGGCATTTCACTGTCCCATCACCGAAACAAGAGGAGGACACAGATACCACATATTCTAAAACTGCAAAAATCCATAAAACCATTCTTTGTGGCCACCTATCAGCTTACCAGATCTTGGCAACACAGATACGACAATCCTAACAACATTGTCACTTTCTTTGAAGTTATGGCAATAATTTCTCTACTTTCGTGACTTTATTGCAGTCATCAATTTGCTGACTTTTATGTATTCTTAGCAAATGCAAGACAATACCTCCAATTCTCAGAGTTCTGTTTGGGGTAAACACAGAATAGGTGCAATGATAATAATGGATGTGATGAATATTCTGCCCACCCATAACAGCCAGAAGATATACTCGAAAACCAATTTGCCATAGCCAAAGCCTAAATAATACAGTTGTGTAGCACTTTGGAGTCATTTCCAAAAGGGTGGTTGGGAGCATAGACAGCTATGAATCTATTTATATGTCTTTAATGTACTGTCATCCCCTCAGAAACACTTCAAAACATCTTCCTGGAATTGAACCTGACATATTTGATGGGTTGTTACAAAGAAGAGGGGGTTAACCTATTCTCCAAAGCACCTGAAGGCAGGAGAAGAAGTAACGGATGAAAGCAAATTAAAGAGAGAACCAATCTAGAATTAAGGAGAAGTTTCTTTTCAGTGAGAACAATTAATCAGTGGAACAGCTTGCCACCAGAAGTTGTGGATATTCTGTCACTGGAGGTTTTTAAGAAGAGATTGGACAACCATTTGTCTGGAATGGTGTAGGCAGTGGTGGGATTCAAATATGTGAACAACTGGTTTTCTGTGTGGATGCCACTTCTGGAAGTCCATTCTGGGCCTGGGCAACAAAAAATTAGCTACCAGTTCTGCCAAAGTGGTGTGAACTGGCTGAATCCTACCACTGGGTGTAGGGTCCCCTACTTAAGGAGAGGTTGGACTAGAAGATCTTCAAGGACTCTTCCAATTCTGTTGCTCTGTATTCTGTATGTTGTACAACCCACCTAAATACATTCCATTCCTTGCAAGCAAATATAAATTTGGGGCTACAACTTGCCTATATATCAAAAGAACTTCTGCCAATATACCAACTCTGCTTTAGAGCTACAGTAAGCACTCCTAGCATGGCTGGCTCAGAAATTCTGGGAGTTGAAGTCCACAAGTCGTAAAAGAGCTAAGGTTCCCCACCTCTGGACTAGTCCATTAACTTGGAGATGAAGGGATTTTCACAGTTAAACTGTTACTGTCATCAACATGATGATCTCCTTTAGCCACTGTTTTTTTTTTCCTTCCAGAGGTCTGAAATTTCACATTACAATTTTCAAGAATAGGCAGAATATTGAAAGGAGGTTTAATGATGGTTAATTCTAACAGCCGACCCTCCCCCAACTGACAGTCCATTCAGCTGCTATTCTATACAAAACAGAGAAAGACTTAATTATAAAATGTCCAATAGTGTGACAAGAAAGTGTGAACCTATTCCACTGTTTCTCAAGAAGCATCTAATTTCTCACACTCATGAGGCTAAGAGAAATAGTTCCAGGTGATTTTCACAAAAACCCTCTAATAAAAGTGGTTTCTTATGAAATTTAGTGACAGTTCTAATCTACGCTTAATGGTAGCATGGCAGATTTCTCTTTACGTCATTCTCTCTCTGGAATGAATCAGAATCATCAGGTTGTCTAGGGAACACATTCCCTTATATACTGTCTTTGGGTATTATGGTATTATAGAATTATTATCAAAATCTTCCTCTGTCTAGAAAATTTGTAATAAAAAAAGATCTCACTTCTTTAAAGCATATACAAGAAATCAATAGAAACTATGGAAGCTGCTGAAGTTCACTGCTTTCAGTGGATTTCAGTCTGATGATCAAGCATAAAAGGCTCAATGATTACTCTCAATTTACATGAAGTGTTACAACAACTTATTTTTTTTTAAAAAAAAAATCTTTATATGTTGAGCTTAAGCCATTAATTTTCTCTAATGTTCCCTTCATGGGCTTTTTTTAGCCTGTTTTATAATTGCCATAAATTGCTTTGGCATGGTGATGAGATCATAGGAATAAATAAATCACAATCAATCAGTCATACATTTGTATTCAGCCAAAATCTGAAAACCTTCAGTGTTTTGAGCAGACTTACCTTATGGTTCTAATTAATCAACAGGATTATTTTTTTGTATTTTGACACATATTTTATATGTTTCCTATTTTAAAGCTTGAATCTCCTTTCCTTTAATGCCACTCTTCTTGTCTTTTTCTTGCTTTCACATTCAACAGAGAACAGGTCTTCGAAATAGTGGACTAGAATGGACTAGAAGACCTCCAAGGTCCCTTCCAACTATTCTGTTATTCTGATATTATTGCATGTAATAGACTGTCCTCCCTCCCCCCCTCCTCTGTCCCTCCAACACCTCCATTCCCAATAAAACTATTCTTGGTTTATGGGTTATATAAAGTACAACATTCATAGTAAACCATACAACTAAAACTCCAATGGAAATCAGAAACAACAACATAAAGATGATAAAGAAAAAAAACCCTGACATAATAATTACATTTGGAGAATATCCTCTGAAATAAGTTACATTTTTATATTAATCTTGTTGTGTATTCCTTTATAATTATTGCATAGTATTTTCTATTCTATCTGGTTTTGTTGTATGCTTTTTAGACCGTCAATGCCTAAATTAAATAGATTGAATTAAATTATTGAATATGCCTAACTCTTTTTAAGCATTGTCCATAAAACTGGTTTTCCAGATCCTTGATCATCTTGATAGTTCCAGTCCAGCTTCTCCTTCTCTCTTTTAAAGCTCAGTGTCCAGAATTACACAGTAATTTGAAAGTAACCTAACTAGGAAATGAAACAATTTATTTTGTAATTTGAATACAATCTTCTGTAGGTAGAGCCAAGATTTTGTTTTCTTTTTTATCATGCTGCTAACTCATATTCAGCTGATTATGTATTTGGACTCTTAGATTTTTCTTGTATCAAGTGCCATCAGATCAGTTACCCCAGGTTCTCTACCTATATCTATGTCAATTTCATTATGACAGATGGTCCCAAGAGGGATTTGCAGTTGGCAGAACAACCATAGCTCATACTTGATCCTTAATGTGTCCATGTCCACCTAAAGGGAGATATGCAGTAGAGTCCCTCAAGTTTCCGTCTTGGGTCAATACTCTGCAACATTTCCATAAATTATTTTGATGAAAGAGTAGAAGGGATGTTTATAAAATCTGCAGATGACACAAAGTTGGAAGGATTGATAATAAGATCTGGATATCCTGCCACAGCTGTCAAAAGAGTATTGCAGTTTTGGGCTGCATCAATAGACATATATTCTGTACCTAGAATATGGTGTTCAGTTCTGGTCATTACAATTAAAAAAGGACAGTGAAGAACTGGAAAGAATGCAGAGAAGAGGGACAAGTATGGCAAGGGGCTTGGTATATTCGTCCCAAAAAAGAGGTGGAAAAAAGGAGACATAATAGAAATCTTCCAATAAATAAAGGGGCATCACAGGGGTCTAGGAAAACTCACCATGGCCAACGTGCCAAACCCATCTCACCACAGCTAACTCACTGTTGCCATCTCACCACAGCCAACCTGGCATGGCCATCTTGCTGTAGTCTGCCCACTGTGGGACAACTGTGGGACAGCTGCAGCCAACTCACTGTGGAACAACTTGCCACGAGACAATCTACACAGGATAATTCAACACAATAAATGCTATCTGCCACTGTTTCTTCTACTTTATTTCCATTTTTGTCAATGGAAATAATGTCAAAGAAATCATGGTGGATAACATTTATCACACTGAGTTATCCTGCATGGAACTGTCCTGTGGAAACTTGTCCCACAGTGAGGTGGCCAAACCAGGTTGGCAGTGGCAAGATGGCCACAGCAAGCTGACCATGGTGAGTTGTCCCATTCCACAGGGTACAGGGTATGGATATGTTCTACCTAGCATTTAAAGGTAAGGCAACAACAAACAAGTAGAAGCATAACATCCTAATTTTAAATGAGGAATTTCTGGATAGTAAGGGCTATCAACCAGTGGAACAACCTGCCTGCAGAATTCTTTGATGCTTCATCACTGGGACATTTTCAATAAAAGAGTGGACATCCATTTCTCTGGGGTATAAAGATCCTGCTCTGGTCAAGGAATTAGGCTAGAAGACCTCTAAGGTCCCTTCCAATTTTGTGATTCTATGAACTTATCCTTTCCCCCAGGATGCAAGCTTGTCAAGATAATTTTGAACAGTGTTTTTGACTTTAAAGTATTAGCTTATTTCATTAGTTTAATGTTATCTGCAAATCTGACTAATATCCCTTCCATTTTATCTTCTACACTATTTAGAAATATGTTGGAAAACACAAGGTCTAATGGGGGGCCTGGAGGACCTCTGCTGATACCTTTCTTTGTGATGAAAAGGGGTAGTCAATTGACTGATACAGTGTTGGGAGCAAACAATGCAGAGTAGTAATTTGCCCAGCATTATTGCTTTTGAACAAGTACTTGACAACTATGTCATGAACCTTTGAGTGTTAACCAAGGTCTACAGTGATAATATACTCTTGCCTACGCAGCTACAAATTAATATTTCATTCCTTGGTTGGCCCCCAAGGTGAATAATGCTGTTCTTAGAACTTACTATAAGACGTATGATATTATAGTAATAACATCTATATGAAGCCACTAGGTGAGATCATCCGTGGTTTTGGAGTGGGGTATCATCAGTATGCTGATGATACCCAGCTTTTCATCTCGACCCCAAACCACCCCAGTGATTCCCTCGACGTGATGTCCCGTTGCCTGGAAGCGGTCCGGGTCTGGATGGGGAGGAACAGGCTTCAACTCAACCCTGACAAGACTGAGTGGCTGTACATACCAGCATCTCAGGAAATTCAGATTATTCCATCTCTTACTATTGGGGGTGAGTTACTACCCCCTGTAGATAAGGCTCGCAATTTGGGTGTCCTCTTAGATTCACAGCTCTCCTTAGAAGATCATATAGGAGCTGTGACTAGAGTGGCCTTCGCCCAGGTTCGTCAGGTGCGCCAGTTGCGACCCTATCTGGACCTGGATGCCTTGCGTACAGTCACTCATGCACTTGTGACCTCTCGTTTAGACTACTGCAATGCTCTCTACATGGGGCTGCCCTTGAGGACCACTCAGAAGCTTCAGCTGGTACAGAATGCAGCCGCGCGAGTTCTTTTGGGGGTCTCCCGATACTCCCATGTTACACCTCTGCTCCGTGAGCTGCATTGGCTTCCAGTTGCCTTCCGGGTGAGATTCAAGGTGCTGGTGATGACATACAAAGCCCTACATGGCATGGGTCCGGATTACCTACGGGAGCACCTACTGCCGGCGTCAACTTCCCTCCGTCCTGTACGCTCCCACAGAGAGGGCCTCCTCAGGGTACCACCAGTCAGAGAATGTCGACTGGTGACCCCCAGAGGGAGAGCATTCTCGGTGGGCGCACCAGTCCTTTGGAACCGCTTACCGGCTGAACTACAGATGGCCCCCGACCTTCGCTCCTTCCGGCATGATCTAAAAACTTATCTATTCGAACAAGCCGGCCTGGTCTGATGGGTTTGGGGTTTTAACATTATTTTTAACTAACTTACTACATTGGGCACAATCATTTAACTTTAAATCTTGTATCCTGTATTCTTATTTTTATTGCCCTGTACACCGCCCTTAAATTAAACAAGCCCACATGAAGTATAAATAAAATTACTGAACAGCAGAGCCTTCAAACTGTTAGAAAAAGGCCACCCATTTGGTTTGCAATCTTTGGATTACAGATTTCACTTTTTCTGACTATTGCAAAATGTATATTTTCCCTTGAAGCTTTATCACCTTGAGAAATCACAGAAACCGATTACTGAACAAATCACAAAAACATCTAGAGAAGACACTCAAAGTAATTTTTGAATGCCTCTGTCTTGAATCTCAAGAGAAAAGCAAACCAAGATCAAAGATCTTTACTATCATTTTCATCCTGCTCCCCCTTTTTATGTAAAAGCATGACAATATTGGGGAAGTTATTTAAAAAATGAATCAATCCCTATCAGAACAGGAAAATGGTTAAAGTTTAAGCCAGTATTCCCAACCCTGGCAGATATCATTTCTGCTGGGGCTCAAAATAAAAGTCCCAGAATCACAGACATAAATTATCACCTCCTAGAAAGCTCCAACTTAGAATGAGACTATAAGGAGAGATGAATCAGCTGCCTTAAGCCTACACAAGTTTTCTCTTTATTCAAGAAGAGATTTATTCCACTGAATTTTCCATGTCTTGTTTTAAAATCAGAAAATGTGGTAGTAAATTTAAACAATGGAATTTTGTGTGCACTTTTTTCTTCATCAATTATAATGTTTAGATTTCTCCTTCCTTCCTTCCTTCCTTCCTTCCTTCCTTCCTTCCTTCCTTCCTTCCTTCCTTCCTTCCTTTTTTCCAGAGTGACTGACCTACAAGTATTAGAACAAGTATTAGTGACTGGCCTACAAGTATTAGAACAAGTATGGATGGCCTACAAGTATTAAAACAATAACTACAACCAGTGACCTACAAGGCCTGGTGTTAAAACAATAAACCCTAAACATGCAAACCACATCAACAACCATGCTCACCTAACCTCCTAACCCAAATAACTAGGTCTTCAGAACCTTGTAAAAGTCCAACAGAATTGGGGCCATCCACATTTTTGGGAAGGATGCTATGCTATAGGGCCAGTGCTGCCACAGAAAAGGCATGACTCTTAGGTCCAACAAGATAACGTGTTTAATGGACAATTCATAAACTGTCCATTATATACATCCAGTTTATAAACTGCCCATTATATAAACACAGATTATGGTTTATCTGCTAGATCAGAAGCAATGGGAGAGGGAGAGTTTTGTAAACAACTAGAATGATAACTCTGCATATTAGTTCAGTATTGTGGATTCAATGGGTACTTAATAGATGCATAGTTAATACTCAGTAGGTAATTAAAATAAACTCCATTACTCCCACCAGAGAATTTCTGATTGAAATGTCTAATCTGCAATAAACTCACCAGATACTTTTGGACCAATCACACCATTTTTTTTCAGTTGAAATATCATCTCCCGCTCGGCTTTATCTTTTTGAAAGATAAGATGCTGTGTGCATGATGGTCTGTACAAATAATTAAAAAGTAATGAATAATTATAGCATGATCATACACATGTTTATTCATAAGGATGTAAGTGAGCAGTGCTGGGTCAGACCAAAAGCTTATCTGGTTCAACCTCCGTAGCAGCTAAACACGTGGTAAGGACTATTATTAACTCATAAGTCACACATAGTTTTAATAAAGCCTTTTTTTAAGCATAAGTGATGACACTACTAAGCAGGATCGAGATGGCAGAGCATTGATCTCATGTTGTCAGAGTCTACTCTAGACAATCCTGAAAGGACTCCAGAAAAAAGAAATGAAGTGCAATTTTGTGAGCCACTAGTCAAAAGTTCAGCTGCAGCAGGATGTCATAGTTAAAACTAGCATTCCTCAAACTATAAGCCCTAGGCAGTTTAACCATCCAGATGCTGCCTTTCTGGGCACCTGGCCAATGAAGGTATTAGAACATAATAAGTCAAGTTCATTACTATATTGCTGTATTGGCCAAGAGCCCCCCAGTGCATCGTCTGATGGGTTCACTTGGCCCCTGTTAATATTTTAAAGATTTTTTTTTCTTTTAAAATTACACAAAACTTCTGCATCTCTAATGAAAAGGCCAATGCAACACTTTCAAGACTGGCTGAAATCAGGGAGATAGACATGGAAGAAATGGTAGAAAGCTATTGAAAGAGAAAGCAGGGGGAAAAGATGACGGAAGAGGACCACACAGAGAAACGGAAGCAGATAAAAAGTAGCAGATTGCCCTTGCTGTGATGTGAAAGCTGAAGGAACACTGGTCAGGAGGTTGTAGAAGATCTTCTCCAAATTTTAAATTATCTCTCTATATTTTTTGTATTCTGCTTCAAGTTGCTAAGCTAAGTAGATCTTCAATAGCAGATAAGAATGTCTGTAATTACATGGAAAAAATATCCAAATGTGGATGAAGGAATGTCTCTGGATATCTGCTTAATGAATTACAAGTTGGATATGAATAGGGTTCATTTAAAAAAAAAAAACCCATGCAACTGTAAGTTGCATTAATAGAATTACAGTTACCAAGAATGGATGCAAAACTTCCATTATATTCTACATTGTTCAGACTGTGTCTCAAGTAATGGTCTATCAAACCATAACTTAAGATGCATTCATTTAAACTGGAAAAAGGGCAATAAGCATGACTGGGAAACTGGAAATTTAATTTTGTGAAAAGAGACAAAGGGAATTGCCTATGATTGCCCTGAAAAGAAATAAAAGAAGGGGCCACATGATAACCCAGTTAAAACAGTATGTACTGTTCAAATAGAGCCTTGGTGGAGCAGTGGGCTAATGCCTCCTTAAGTAACACCAGCTGCCTGCAATTAGTGCAGGTTCGCATCCCACCAGGCTCAAGGTTGACTCAGCCTTCCATCCTTCCCAGGTAGGTAAAATGAGGACCCAGATTGTTGGGGGCAATTAAGCTGACTTTGTAATAATGCCGCTTGGTGTGTGTGTGAAAGCCCTAATAAGCAGGCATATACATAGAATGAAGGCTACTGCTAAGCTTGTAAGCCGCCCTGAGTCTTCGGAGAAGAGCGGGATATAAATGGAATTAAAATAAATAAATAAATAAATACAAAGAACAAAATATATTATCTATTGTCCGAGGAACAATGGTGTTAAATTACAGAAAGGCAGATTGTGGTTTATTATTAAAAATAGCAAACTAAGCAAATGCAGTTTGACTCTGGAACCAATTACCCATGATGAGTTCCTATTTGATGAATGTCTCAAGAAGACACTGGATAAACATTTGTTAGATTTGCTTTACTTTGTATCTCTACACTGAACAGGGTGGTGGAAAAATGCCCCCTTGCAACTTTGTGATTTAATCCACCATTCTTGTTTTACTAAATAATGTAAAAGGTATGTTCTGCTTATATTTTAAAGTAGCAGTTAGATCTGGGGTGAAATTCCAAACTTGAGTTACAATGTGAGCTTACAAATGTGAGTTTACAATATGATGTCAGGTTAAACTACCATCCTTTTTCACATTCAAATTCTCAATATACTGTATATGGATGTTCTTACAAAATGTGGTGTTGGTTTGACGTAGCTCTTTCTATCTTGAATGTGACTGAATGTAAATAGTCTCTTTCCACCTATACAGTTAAAACCATTCTCTATTTTTATAAACCATTCTCATTTTGAGCTAGTCCCCTGGATTTGAACAAATGCATGCATATAACCCAGCAAATCTCAAATAATAATGACAAGATGTAGGAGAACTGCAGAGATAAATGTACCTGAGTAAAAAGGAGAGACAGAGAAAATAAAATGAACGTAAATTAGCAACAACATGCCCCTTGCCAAGCAACCAGTCTAACGGAACAGAACTTCAGTTTCTACCTAATCTTCTTGGGGAAAATAATCAGTTGCATCACCAACATCATCTATAGTTTTTTCTTGGAATAACACTGAGCTGGAAAAAAATGCCTCTGTGTATATTTTCTCGTTCAATAAGTTGAAAAAGAATTTACTTTAGAAAGACTTTCATAAAAGAAGATAGAGACTCATGAGTGGAGTGTGGTGTTACATACACATAGATGGTCACAGAGTTATACGAATGACCTGACTTTCACTGCACAATCTTTTTTCCAGCTTCTCTGTTTTGCCACATATTAAATCCCAAGAGGAAGACCTCATAAGGAAATTCTGCCCATTTCAAGTGCAAGTGTTATTGTCTTCTGTTATTGTGTTGTTGTTAAGAGGGTCTCCTTCCTTCAAAATGTGTTCAAGAATGCCTCCTTCCCAATAGCCCATCCAGTTTCTCTGCTCACAAATATGTAATGGAGAATTTTAAAGTGGGCAAAGAAGCAACCTGTTGTTTAGAAGGCAGAGTACAAAAAAATAATTCTTCCCAACTGCTCAACTTTTGTAGACTGGTTAGAACACTTGTTCAATTCTTCCCAGTTGGGGATATAGTTTGAAAAATCACCTAAACCAAGTCTAGGAAGGCCTTGGTGAATTTGTCCATCTTTACAAAACTCCATGAAATCCTTTGCTACATATCAAAATGAAGAGAGAGAGAGAGAGAGAGAGAGAGAGAGAGAGAGAGAGAGAGAGAGAGAGAGAGAGAGAGAGAGAGAGAGAGAGAGAGAGAGAGAGAGAGAGAGAGAGACTATGTTTTCCTGAAATGAAATGGGAAAACAGGAAATCCTAGAAAAATATACCATATGTCAGATAATTGATAAAAACGTTTGAGGAGGATTAAGTCAAAGGATCATGGATTCTCACTGGAAAACTTCTTCAATTCATTTAATTCAGTAATAAGTGATTTTTGATTTACTGATGCTTACTTGTCCCAATATTTAAAAATGGAACCAGCAATAATAGTTTCAACTGAAATTGTAAAAAGAAGAAAATAAACTTTATACATCACACTTTGAAAACTGTCCTGCAGTGCATATATACAGTATATATATATATATTTGGCAGAGAAGTCAGAAAGAATCTTCTTTGCTCTGGTACTGAGAAATAATACTTTTACATTTAACCTAGCCTTAATAACCTACTGGTTAAATCTGAAATGCCACAACCAGGAAAATAACATCTTGATCTGTGGTAAATTTTCTGAATCTTCTAAATGTATGCAGCTAAGAACTCACTGATTTTGAAAAAAGGAATAGCCAGAACACATCTGGATGTGAGGGATGAAATTATTGCATATCTTTCAAATTCTGACTCTGATGAAGATTAGAGATATCAGATAAAAGAAGAGGGAAAGAAATATTTGATCCCTATTCTCTGTGACCTAATTCTTACATCCCAGAACAATAGGCTGGATTGAACACAAGTATTCTTCAGCAAAGGTCACCGTACTGAATTTATGAGGCATTTCTTGGCTCAAAAATTGTACGTAAACGAGAAATTATGTATGTGAGAAGGATAAGTATTACTAAAATTTGACTATGTTAATCAAAATTGAAATTGCCTTCCTGTCATGGAGAAAGTCCAAGTTCAGTTCTGCTGGGGTTCCCATGGAGGATCTCAGGGGCTCTAATGTCGCCTTAGACACCTCTCTTCTTGCCCACCTGACAACAATTTTTAAAATATTTTAATTAAAAGAAATCACTACCTCCTGTTTCACCTTTGTTTCAAAACTATATCTGGGCCCTGTAAAGGTCCAATGGGGGAAGGGGCACAAACATGGAGCCTATGAATCGGTGTTTTGCTTGGAAGTGTGAGTATCTGCTTGCAAGAAAGGAACATCCTGTTGGATAGTTCCACATCCCTTGAAGCTCATCTCTTGAAACTGGTAACGTCCTATTTGATATTTTGTGAAAGGGCATCCATCCACAACATGTTCTCCAAGTTCCAAATGTGTCCACCAGTCCTAAAGTATAGGAGGCCCTAGTCTGTGTATAGGCAGCTAGTTTGGTACAGGGGATAAAGATGCTTGATCAGAAGCTGGGAGAATGTGAGACCTTGTTGTTGTTGTTAGTTGCGAAGTCGTGTCCGACCCATCGCGACCCTATGGACAATGTTCCTCCAGGCCTTCCTGTCCTCTACCATCTTCTGGAGTCCATCTAGGCTCACGCCTACTGCTTCAGTGACTCCATCCAGCCACCTCATTCTCTGTCATCCCCTTCTTCTATTGCCCTCAATCTTTCCCAGCATTAGGCTCTTCTCCAGTGAGTCATTCCTTCTCATTAGGTGGCCAAAGTATTTGAGTTTCAGCTTCAGGATCTGGCCTTCTAAAGAGCAGTCAGGGTTGATCTCCTCTAGGACTGACCGGTTTGATCGCCTTGCAGTCCAAAGGACTCACAGGAGTCTTCTCCAGCACCATAGTTCAAAGGCTTCAATTCTTTGGTGCTCAACCTTTCTTATGGTCCAACTTTCACTGCCATACATTGCAACTGGGAAGATCATGGCCTTGACTATACGCACTTTTGTTGACAGGAATATAATAATGTAGGAAAGAAGAAAAAAAGCACATAAAAACCCTCATAAAAACTTCAACTACACCTGCCTAAAACACAGAACTACTGTAGCTGGGTGGCTTAGTGCAATCACTCTTCCTCAGTCCAAGAAAGAAGGCAGTGGAAAACCAGTTATGGAACCAGTGCCACTAAAAATGCATAGGCATGTCCAGCAGCGTTTAGGAGCCAAGACTGACTCAAAGTGACAATAGATTGATAATGATGTAAAACATGTGCATACCAACATCTTTTCTGCCTTCCTGACATCTGTGCGTCTGGATTTCCTATAAACATCTAGCATATCTTTGCATGCCAAATTGGACTCCTTTCTAGAAAGTCACTCTCTGTTGTACTTATGTACACACTCCAAGAGACAAATATGTTTAGAAACTGGTCATGTCACAGCAATTGGGGCGGCACACATTTCCCCTTTGCACATTACCTCATGCAAAGCTATCATCCATCATATGCTCACCCTACATTCACAGCTAGCAGGGAGACATTCAGTACAGCAGAGAACAGGCATTTCTGCAGTACTTCATCGAGGGTGGGAGACAGATACAACCCATCTAGACTTTGATGTAGGTCAACAATTATGTATTTGGATAGACAAAGTGCTGCCTTTCATATATTTTGGACTATAATCCCTATTCTTCCTGACTAGAAGAAAAATTGTTTGAAACCCATTTGCTTACCCTTATATTTGACTGGATTATTTAATAGAGTTAACAATTTAACTGCTAAGGTACATACTGTAGGAGCATAGTTTCCATTCTGCATTCATGGCCACTATACCCATCAATCCTCGTCCATGCATGCAGAGAATAGATATATTGGAGAACCGCTGTACATCTGTTCCAAAGTGTGGTAAGGTAAGAAATCTTCTCTCCATGCACAAACAGCAATAGCATTAGCACTTATATACCACCCCATAGTGCTTTACAGCATTCTCTGGGAAGTTTACAATGTCAGCATATTGCCCCCAACAATCTGGGTCCTCATTTTATTGACCTCGGAAGCATGAAAGGTTGAGTCAATCTTGAGTCCCATCAGGATCAAACTCCAGACAGTGGGCAGAGCTTGCCTGCAATAGTGCATTCTAACCACTGTGCCATCAGGGCTCCTGGTTCTTTTCTACAGTTTTTCCTTCTTCACATGCAAGTGGTAGGTTTTAAGACAGTACAAAACTTCAGATTTGGTTCCAAAAACGGCCAGTTCGATGTAGTGGTTAAGATGCTCACCTAGAAATCGGGAGACTGTGAGTTCTAGACTCACCTTAGGAATGAAAGCCAGCTGGGGAACCTTGGACCAGTCACTCTCTCTTAACCAATTTCCCCTTGTGGGGGAAATAGGAAGAGAAAGGAGTATTAGGTATGTTTGCCACCTTGAGTTATTTATAAAAAAAATAATAAAAATGGTGAAAAGGGTCTTTTAAAAAACTTGCTTCTGAAAGCATGGGGATGCAATTGTAGCTCTATCCCATTTTGGAAAGCACCTGCATTTTCCCCCAGGATTGTGCAATTGCATTTTGCAGCTGTTTTGCATTCCCTGGAAAATATGTGACTGATTTATGGAATTGCAGGCTAATGCCATGTTTGTACTCCTTCATGTTCCAAAACATGAAAGTAGTGCCTCAGCTGAAGTGGCTTTATATAATGACAAGACGCAAGTCAGGTGGGCACAACCTTTATCTCTCTGTTTACCTAATTCTTAATCAAATGAATGAACACCCAAATTGTTGTCTCAAAATTCAGTGATTAGATCTAGGATGCACAACTTTTTTTCTGACCAAGGACCATATCAGTTCTTGGTCAGTCATGTTCAACTCTAGGGCACAGTTTCTCATCACTGTTTCTTGGCTGAGGGAGCCAGCATTGTCCACGTACATTGCCCATGCTCATTTGGACAGCATGGCTATACATCAAAGGCAAACGGAACACGATTACCTTCCCGCCAAAGTGGTACCTATTTATCTACTTGCATTTGCATGTTTTCAAATTGCTAGGTGGGCAGCAGCTGGGGCAAGGAACAGGAGCTCACCCCATTGCACGCTGCTCGGGTCAAACGTGGGCTGTCCACTTCCCAGCTTACAAGCTCAGTGGTTTTAACTGCAGTCTCTTTGAATATAATATGTCTTTGAATAATATGCTACAAGCAAATGATTTCTTTTGTCTTTAATAATATGTCTTTGAATAATATGCTCCCAAGATAAACAAGTGGGTATGACCAGGACCAACATTAATTTTAACTTAACGTACATTTAAATTCAATGTAAATCAAATTCATCAAATTCATATAATCATTTTTCCATGTGATTAATGTATAGCATTAAATGCTTCCAAGCCTATAGGGCGTCTCAAGGCTTCCAGTGATTTGAGGATTTGCATGGGACCCTGGCCCTCACATGATAATCCCCAATATAGGTATAAAACACCTGCTGCCGGCATCGACTTCCCTCCGCCCTGTGCGTTCCCACAGAGAGGGCCTCCTCAGGGTGCCACCGGTCAGAGAATGTTGACTGGTGGCCCCCAGGGGGAGATCCTTCTCTGTGGGCGCCCCGGAGCTATGGAATCAGCTCCCGGTTGAGCTCCGGACGGCGCCCGACCTTCGCTCCTTTCGCCGCGAGCTAAAAACATACTTTTTTGAACAAGCTGGCCTGGCCTGATGGGGGGATCAGGGGCTATTTATTAGGTTTTAAATATCTATTTTAGTATGTGGGCATTTATTTAATTTAGTTTTAACTTTTGTAATTTGTATTTTTATTCTTGCCCTGTTCACCGCCCTGAGTCCTGCGGGAGAAGGGCGGTATAGAAATATTATTAAAATAAAATAAATAAATAAATAAATAAAAGTGGGAGGAGAAATTTAGCTGGCTGGATGACATCTGGTGCCAGCCAGCAACTCATAATCTTAGCCTTCCTTACACTTTCCTATCCCTGTGCCTGCTTATCCATTTGTATCTGTCATGCAGACTCATGAAAGAGCCTAGAAAGCAGCAGCGTGTTCATTTTTAGAAATAAATCATTGGCAAACCTCAAAAACTATTATTTCCGAGCTGTTGTTGAAGAATAAATGTACACCCAGTGGAAACAGCAGAGCGTAATGACACCACATTGCCCATCCTTCTGAATGACACATTTTAAATACAATTCTCCGCTCTCTCATTAGAAAACATTGCATTATCTTCAGGTTTATTCTAGCCTGAGGTTTTAAAGTGATTCTGTCACTGGATATAAGAATGTACCCAAGGTAGCCCAAAGCCTTTGACTACTCTTGCTTGATTTGAAATTCATGTACTAATGTTGTTATGTGACAAATTGTCTGCAGCTCTCAGAGGTTAAAGTTGCATTCTCCACTGCGGAGAATAATTAAGTTATCCAAGGAAAACTTGATTTGTTCTAGTCCCCCAGCTTTCATTTTAATGCAGGCCTCTTCCTTTTTTTCCTTTTAAAATTACCTGTGTGCAGAAGTAAACACTTTTGAATTGCCTTCCTTGCAACCAGTTGTCTTTAGAAGATAATGCCTTCTATATTTCATCCTTTTCTTGTAGCTTACAAAAACAGCGCACTGCTTCTCCTTATAATAAGTCACAATTCTGTTATGGCTTCTTGTCTGCTTATCCCAGAATTATGGGAGGGATTTGGATTATGAGTTTGTGGTGGAATGTCTTCAGGAATCACAGGAGGGAAGGGCTCCTTCCCAGAAGGGCAAGGTTGGAATGTCTGGTAGGCAAGAAGAGAGCAAAGTAGACCTCTCCCTAGCAATTCACAGTGTTATATCTATCATTATTGCAAATTATTACTTTAGTCTGGCACAATTGTGTCTGTCAGTAGACAACAATAAAGGAACTTCTCAGAAGAAACTCCACTTCCTTCTTGGCTCTTTGGACCTGACAGTCTCCCTAAATGAGAAGATACCATCAAAATATGAGGCAACCCAAGTCTTTCCTGTTTGGAACTAGCTGCCAATATCAGCCAGGCAGTTCTCTCATTTGTGAAACTAAGTGAGACAGGGCAATAGCCCTCTGATCTTCTTATTCTGACAGAGCACCTAAAACACAATAAAAATATACTTTTGGGCACCAAGCTAGACAGGAAATGGACCTCTCCAAGCAAAATTAATAACCAAAGCTAGGCTTAGTTTCCATAATGGCAAATAATATTTTGAAAACAAACCAAAAAGAAAAGTTAACAAAGCAATAAAATAAAGAACATTATCTTTACAAATCCATTTGAATAGGTACCATAATCAAAATAAATGAATATAAAAGCATGAAGAAAAATAAAGAAAAGAAAAAAATGTCCTCCCCCCCGATGAAATTTGAGGGCTGTAAACATGTTACAGCCAAGACCTAATGCATGCAATCCATTCCTGATACTTCTTAAACCTCCTGAATATTTTACCCTATATATTTCAGCATTGTCATTGTGCTTCCGGCCATTCTCCTATGCCTCTTAGAACAGGGGTCCCTGCTTCATTGTGCAAAAGCTTGGTAAGAAATTCTGGAAGGTAAGAATCAATGTTAACATATTCCAGTCCTGTCAAGTTACCAGTAAACCTTTGCTGTGTTACACCAAAAGTCATAAATTTCCAGTTGATATGTTCTTTCTGGGTTATTCCATCTTTGAGTTTACAAAGCCCTAGAAACTGATCCAGTATTTACCACAATGACCTGATCTGCAGGGATAAAGCCAAATCTTACTTGTCCTTGGAAAACCACCCTACATTTGACTTTGTATGGACTCCTATAGAGCTGCATTTATTGATTTTACTTCTGCAGCTTTCTTTCATTTGTACCATTTTGCTCCTGGGCCACACGTGTCATTTTTTAGAGTCTAAAAATATACATCCTGCCTAGAAATTGGAAATATATAAAAGAAAATAACAACTGTAAGAACAAGGAAATGCTGAGGAGTCCTTAGCTGGAGGCGATGTTTAATCAGATTTCTACAGTGAAAGCAAAAGGCTTCAGTATATGTTTTATATCATTCAATGGGATTATCATCTGGACCAGGAGCTTTTCCTATTTTTATAGATTTAATGATGCCTGTTATTTCTTGGAGAGATAAAAATGATAAGCAGACAACTTCATCATATATAATTTTAGTAAGAACGATGCTTGCTTAATCTTGTTTAATGTTATACAATCAAGATAGTTTAAAAATTGAAGAATTTATTAATTGATTAATGGGTGCTATTAGTACCATCATTATATAATTTATCCTAGGTTTCTTAACATTAAATTGTTACAACTAATTTAGCTGAGGGATTATTAATTTAGCTCTTCTTTACATTGACAGTTTCTTTATATGATAAACTATTTCTTTAAGTTCTTCTATGCTCTGGCTGGTGATGATGATATGACATGATATATGATATGATATATACTATATTTTTCAGGTAGTCATGCAGGCATCCTCTAAACATAAGCAGCTTTGATTTCAAGCCTATATTATGGCTGCAGCTGTAAAGTCTCACATATATAAACTGATACATGACACCTATAACATAGTCTGGTTTTGTTTGGCACGATGTTTAGAAAATGTAAATTATTTCTGCAATAAAGACCCTGCAGGTAGGTGAACCTGAAGATCTTCCTCACATTAAACCTACATCAAGTTTTTTTTAGCAACAGTATATGCCTTGTCATTGCCAGTTTTCTTTTAACATATAGCATGGTTTCTAGATAGGAAATAACCTGTGCTCAATAATCCAAATACTAACCATCTCCACATTTGCTTCCAAAGACAGACACAAATGTGGCTGATGCTTCTTGGAAACACAGTAGGGTTAGGACTAGTATATCTTTATTGTAACTCAAGAATGGTGGTCATTACTGCTTTGAAGGAGCAGGCA
This sequence comes from Vipera berus, assembly GCF_964194415.1. Taxonomy (NCBI): domain Eukaryota; kingdom Metazoa; phylum Chordata; class Lepidosauria; order Squamata; family Viperidae; genus Vipera; species Vipera berus. The sequence continues at coordinate 17,873,641 of NC_138206.1, forward strand.
GGACAGCGAGGTTAAGCAAAACTTAACTTTATTTGGAACCAGGCAAACAATCAGAAGAACATCGCTCTATTTATACTTGCAGCTGTCAGATGTCTGACCAATCGGGGCTGTGCCGGTTTCCCGCTTCGTTTGTTTCAGCCAATCGGTGTCGGGCTGGTTTGACAGCTCGGAGCTGTCATCTGGTGGCGCGTGTGCTATAGCCGGCGACTTTGACAGCCAAGAGCTGTCAGTCGGTTAGCGCCTGCGTGGTTCCCTCCGGCAGCTTTTGACAGCTGTCAAAAGCTGCCGCGGTTTTTACCTCAGCCCTGTTGGTTTACATTAAAGTATGATTAACGTTTGGTTTACATTAAAGTATGATTAAACATGTGAATACATAACAATTACAAAGACAGTCTCTGATTATTAAGCCTGATTCTCAAACCAATCTCTTCCTTGTCTTCAGATCTTTGCCCTGTAGCTTGACCTTTCTTTTCTCACCCCCCACTCATATGGGGGCAATGACAGTTAAAGGTTGTATGTTTCTGTAGGGGACTATCTAGCTATTGCAGGATGCTGTTGGCCCCATTCAGTTCTGAAATGGATTCCATGGATCAGAGGAAGAGATCTGACATTGCTTTTCACCATTGTACAGAAAAGTTACTAATAAGCCGGGAGTTCCAGGAAGTATCGCCATCTCAAAGTATCACCATCTTTTAATTTATTTGAAAAGCTAGATTCACAGGAGTGCACACTTGGATTTTTAAAGCATTCTATGTTTAAGGATTTGTTCCTTGGCATTAAGCCCTAGATAACATGAGATTAAAGATTCCTAAAATATAGCCGCCTGCAGTATAAATCAGGATTGTTGCTAAGATAAACATGAGAGATTCAGCTGTTTTTGCCTTTATTTCCAGATTGCTTTCTTGTAATTTTGTTACATGGGATTTCTTCATGACTAGAGAGTACTGGCTACAGTTTTATGCTTCCCCTGGTGTTTGGGAATTATCCATGGCAATGCTGGTGGGCTACATGTTGGAAAATTTATCTCTTCTCCTTCAGCCTTTCCAATGAGAAGATTTTGTTTTTACCTTTCTCTAGACACCCTTCAAATACAAGTAGTCCTTTCCTTATGACCACAACTGAGCCCAAAGTTTATGTTGCTAAGTGAGACATTTGTTAAGTGAGTGTTACCCCATTTTACGACTTTACTTGATGCAATTGTTAAGTGAATGACAGCAGTTGTTAAGTTAGTGACACGGTTGTTAAATGAATCTGGTTTCCTATTGACTTTGCTTGTCAGAAGGTCGCAAAAGGTGGTCACATGATCCTAGGACACTGCAACTGACCTAAATATGAGTCGGTTGCCAAGTGTCTGAATTTTGATCACATGAGCATAAGGATGCTTCAAAGGTTATAAGTGTGAAAAATGGTCATAAGTCACTGTTTTCAGTGTTGTAACTTTGAACCATCATTAAATAAACTGTTGTAAGTTGAGCATCACCTGTATATGCAAGTCTGCATGAGTTCAAACATGGTGGATGATGAATGTTTGGGTTACTTGTGGTTTTATTTCTTCATCTTTTTTTTTTTTAAATCCTCATTTTAATAATTTATTTTATATGAAACTGTTTTTTTTGAACACACTGGTGTTTTATGTACACTGCTTGAAGCAGTTTGAACCTTAGAATGTGGCAATAGAAATGGGTTAAGTAAATATGAAAATAGATTAATATATCAGTGTAAAATGGGATCACAGGCTGAAGTCTCACTTCTCACTCATAGTAAAGTTTAAACGCTCAAACATACTTTGATGAATTTGAATCACTCAATCACACTTATTGTGCTGCAGTTAATTGTGGACCAATCTGACCATTCTGCTATTTCCAAAATTCCCAGACTTTTAATATTTGGAATTGCCTGGAAAAGTTAAGAGTAGTTTTTACTTATAGACTCTGTATCTACTATTTGTTGAACTGAGTAATATTAAAATCCTGTTGTCACAACAGATTTGCATGAGTTATAATGGGTCTCTTCACAGTTCCTGTTTTACTGTGATGACTCCACTGGATGTTTCCCTAGTTATCTCTCCAGATGTCAGTTCAGAGGAAGATGAACCAGTTACAGGCACATCTGGAGGGGAGATAGTTAATGGCTCAAGCAACTATTTAAGAGGGATTGAGCTCAAACAAAGCTGTAGCAGGACAGCACAGAGGCTTCAGTTGGGGAAAACATGCAGCTGGAGCCAGTGATAAGGAAGAGGAAATGCCTGCTGCACCTGATCCAAGAACACACAGGGCAGAGAAAAGGCAGGAGCAGAGAAGGTCAGCCAGATTACTCGTGAGGAGAAAGCCTCACTCTTCTAGATGGGCTACACTAGAAACTGGTTATTTTGCACAGCAGAAAAGGGAAGTGATGTTGAGAAGAACATGTTTGTTTCCTAGCTGTGTGTTTTCTGATTGTTGTGATTCTTGCCTTGCTTAGGATTGACACAGTGCCTTGATTTGGATTGTGCCTTCTGAACTCTGGACTTTTCTTTCCTCATAAACTCTCTTGTATTGTAAATTTAATTTTGCCTGGTGGGTTTAAGTTGATTGGGAAATTTTCAAGTGCCTTGTGGACTCCTTGGCCATTGCTCTGTGGACTAGCATCGGTCTGCTTTTGGCTGGACTTAATTGGGATAGTTCTGGGGTTTTGGTGAAGGGAGTTGTAGAAGAATATTAATAAGCCACTAAATCACAGGTGTGTGTGTGTGTGTGTGTGTGTGTGTGTGTGTGTGTGTGTGTTGTGTGCGTATGTGAGTGGGACAGCACATATATCCTAAACTTCATTCACTTCAGAATGTGGGATTAAGCTGAAAAATACAATGTCAGTCATTATTTGGACATGTCATAATTACAAGTAGTCCTAAACTTATGATAATTCTTTAGCAATGATTTGAAGTTACGAAGGCCTCAGGAAAAGGGACTTATGATTGGTCCTCAGAATTACAACTGTCACATCGCTTCCAAGGTCACATGGTCACAATTCATACACTTGGCAATCAGTTCATATACACAACTTGTCATCAGATGATTGTTTATCAGAAAAATTTCAAAATCCATTAGGAAAGCTAGATTCACTTAACAGCCATATAATTTGCCTAATTGTGGGAAAACTGTAATAAAATCTGGTCTGGTCACATGATGACTTGATTAATAACTGCACTATTTAGCAACTGAAATTCTGGTCCCAATTGTGGGTTGTAAGTTGAGGACTACCTATATGTCATAAATAATGACATATTAAATTTTATACTACTGCCAACTACATTTTAAATCATGTTTTATGTGAGAAATTCTGGGAAACCGGAAAAGCAATGAACAAATGGACAATTGAGTTGTTACTAGGTGCCCGTGAAAGCAATGGCATGTCATATATGGTTCTCTTTTTTTAAATCTCAAAATGGCACAGCTGCTCTCTTTCTTTTGCCACATCCCTTATTTGCATAAGCCTCCTTATTAATAGTTCTCATAAAGCAAAACTGGTGTCTTAGGAAAAAATAATTTCTTCTAGACAGAAGAATTCATTCAATTAATATTTTACTTAAGATAAAAGACAACTGGCTTAAGCAAAGCTTTTGTATGCTTGTTTTGTGTGCATTTCTGTGTTATGTGTGAGCAAGAGTATGTGTAATATACAGTTCATGAAATGTGTGATGACTTCATCATAACCACATTCAAATTTATAAAGAAACTTTTCAGCCACAGTCCATCACAAATAATCTGTTAGAGACTACCTGCAGTCACAACCCAAAGTTAAAGACAGTTCTGGGTAGACCCTTTTTTCTGTTTAACCTGGTATTCTACATTGGATGATCTACCTGCTTGCTTAACTAATTTGGCAGGGGCAACTTTAAGACTCCTCATTTTTTGTGCCTTTTGTCTTTAAACCCGAGTCAGACCTGTGGAGGAGTCTTTTCTAATAATCATTAAAGCTGGCTGAGGAATGTATGACCGTCTGCATCAGCGGCCTGCCTCCAGTTACAAGGAGAAAGCTTTTTCTGTGGTTTCACATGCTGCCTGCATCCCACAGATGGGGCTTGGCTTGTTTGCACGGCTTGGTTTCTGGCATGCCGTGGACCAATGCCAGTCCCTGGACCAGGGGGTTGGGGACCCCTGCTCTACATGATGCTGAGTTACAACTCTCACCAGTTCCAGCCAATCTGATCAATGTGGACAGATGTTTCTTGCTGTTCAACTTTGGGAAGGCCAATAGCAATAGCTCTTAGGCTTATATACCACTCATTAGTGCTTTACAGTCCTCTCTAAGCAGTTTACAGAGTCAGCATGTTGCCCCCGACAATCTGGGACCTCATGTTACTGACTTTGGAAGGATGGAAGGCTGAGTCAACCTTGAGCCAGTGAGAATCGAACTGAACTGCTGGCAGCCAGCAGTTAGCAGATGTACTACATTTTAGCCACTGTGCCACCACAGCTTATGAGTATAGAGTATACTAATGCTTTTTAATGCTGGATAATGATTTCCCAGAGGAAAGGCAAGATATACACTGAACCAGGGCTGTCCAAAAAAAAAAACCAGGGCATGGTCCAAAAAAAATCAAGATGGTGACCACAATGATGCTGTCAAAGTGCTGCCAGTTTTAATGTGACACGCAGGGGCAGAACTTTGACTATATTGTTGCACACACCATCATGACTTTTGGACCATATCCTGTAACATTCCCATAGGAAACAAATAAATTAACCATAGCATCTTTATAATTGAAGAGAAAATATCAAAAATCTATGGTAGAACATTTTACTACATATATGACAGACCTCTATTGGATGGGCTGTTCAGCCCAGATCTGGTTCATAATACAGTAATGAAGTAAATAAGTAATAACCCTCATCAAAAGGCTCATGAAGGTTCTTCTGCATCTTAAATTTCATGTCAAAATTTTAAAAAATCATGGATATCAATCATTGGATGTTCTTTTGCATTCATATTGTAGCTATTCATTTAAACTGACTGCTTGGCTGTTGGACATATCAGTGTTCAGTGCAGAAATTTTTATTTATTACTCACATTTCTGAACAGCCCATCTCCACCAGAATGGGAGACAGCTAGTCATGGATGCTTGAAATCTATATGTGATATTATATTTTTACCCAGGCTTTTTAACAGGAATCAAGTTCAGTAAACATTCTGTAAAATTAAATGTGAACCACATGGAAAGGGAAGTTGCTCTTCCTGAGAATAGGAAAATGTGTTGCAAATGTAGAAATTATTGTTGAGTTCTTGGCACTCTCTTAGCTTAGTTCAGGGGTAGGCAACCTCGGCTCTTTTATGACTCATGGACTTCAACTCCCAGAATTCCTGAGTCAGCTATTCTGACTCAGGAATTCTGGGAGTTGAAGTCCATGAATCATGAAAGAGCCGAGGTTGCCTACCCCTGGCTTAGTTGTTTGATGACGTTGCTGATGATGTGATCTAGTTGGGTAATTAAATGTCTGCAAACAAACAACCAAGCTCAGGAAGCAGCAGGAGCTTTACAGTTCAACCCTGAGCTATAGATATTCTCCTCTATGGGAACAAAAATATTAGCACCATCTATTGGCAGAAAATGCAGTTAGGATAAATTGCATGCCTACTTCTCAAAGGAAAGTCCACATCAATTATCAACACTTTCTTCAAGTTAAATCCTACAATATTTTAAGCTGCGGCAAAACTTACTTAACAAGTGTTTCACTTAGCAGCAGAAATTTTGGCTCAACTGTGGTTCTATGGAGGTAACATGTATATGAATCAATAGAATAGAATAGAATAGAATAGAATAGAATAGAATAGAATAGAATAGAATAGAATAGAATAGAATAGAATAGAATAGAATAGAATAGAATAGAATAGAATAGAATAGAATAGAATAGAATAGAATAGAATAGAATAGAATAGAATAGAATAGAACCTTGGAGGTTTCTAGTGCAGCCCCCCGCTTAACCAGGAGAGCCTATACCATCTCAGACAAGTGACTGTCTAGTTTCTTCTTAAAAATATTGAGTGATGGAGCACCCAAGATTTCTGGAGGCAAGCTATTCCACTAGTTGTCCTCATTGTCAGGAAGTTTCTCCTTAATTCCAGGTTGCTTCTCTCTTTGATCAGTTCCCAACCATTGTTTCTTGTCCTTCCATCTGGTGCTTTGGTGAATGTGATCTCCTCTTCTTTGTGGCAGCCCCTCAGATACTGGAACACTGCTATCATGCCTCCCCTATTTCTTCTTTTCTTTAGCCTAGCCAAACCCAAGTCCTGCAGCCATTCTTCATATGTTTTAGTCGCCAGGCCTTTGATCATCTTAGTTGCTCTTCTCTGATTTTTTTCCAGACTCTCAATATCTTTTTTGTGATATGGTGACCAAAATTGGCTGCAGTATTCCAGGTGTGCACTTACTAGGGTTTTATAAAGCGGTACTAATACTTCGCGTGATTTTGATTCTATGCCTCTGTTTACAAACCCAGGATTTTATTAGCTTTTTTGGCTGCTGCCACACAGTGCTGGCTCAGGACTCCAAGGTCCCTCTCACAGCTACTGTTTTTAAGCCAGGTCTTGACCAATCTGTATTTGTACTTTTGGTGTTTCCTGCCTAAATGTAAGACTTTGCTTTTCTCCACATTGAAACTCATTTTTTTTGGATAGGGCCCAATGTTCAAGTTCGTCAAGATCTTTTTGGATCCTGAGTTTGTCTTTTGGGGTGTTAGCTACTCCTGCCAGTTTGGTGTCATCTGCAAATCTGATGAGTTCCCCTTCAATTCTCTCATCTACGTCATTGATGAAGATATTGAAGAGTACTGGGCCTAAGACGGAACCTTGTGGTAATTCTCTTTTTTTCTTCCTTTGCCTAATCTAGTGAATATAAGGTCTAATGGTGACATGATAGTAGTGTTCTAATATTTGAGAGGCTGCCACAAAAAAGATGGGGTCAACCCATTTTCCCAAAGCACCAGAAGGCAAGACAAGAAACAATGGATGGAAACTAATCCAGGAGAGAAGCAACCTAGAACTAAGGAGAAATTTCCTGACAGTGAGAACAATTAATCAGTGGAATGACTTGCCTTCAGAAGTTGGGGTGCCCCATTGCTGGAGGTTTTTAAGAAGAGATTGGAAAGCCACTTCTTTTGGAATGGTGTAGATTCTCCTGCTTGAGCAGTGGGATGGACTAGAAGACCTCCAAGGTTCCTTCCAACTCTGTTATTTATTTGAGGATAAAACATTTTCATTTCCACCCTCAGTTATTCCCAAACCACCTCATCTTGGCTACTGTACTTTAGATGGGACTAGTCTTGAAAACTGTCAAGTGCTAAATACAGAAACTATGTGTGCAATTAAGGAACTCATGTAGTACCCGTAGTGAAAAATCTGTATCTGTTGTCAATTGTTTACTATGCACAAGTGCTGGTGTTGAATTATTTGGGACCTATCCCATTGTAAAGGTCCCTGGTTACAAAGATCATCAGAAGAATCCCCTGTACCATAAAAAAGAGTAAGCAACAAAAGGCTATCTGCTACATAGCTCTAAGGTTGTGGAATATACTTTCCAAGTAGATGTTTGTTTCCCATTCTCAGTATTAGGAAACTAGTGAAAACTTTCATTAAGTTTTTGTCAGCTGAACTGATTTTTATTAAAGCTGTTTCAGTGTTGTCTTGATTTTAATTACAGCATTCTTATTTATAGGTTTAACCATTTGTATTTTTAATTCCCGTAAGCTGTCTTGTAGGTAGGACATTCATTTAATAAGTAACAACAAATAAATAAATGGTATTAGGTACATGAATTGAACTTGGGGTCTTCTGAATGCAGTAAATGTAATGCCAATGAGTTGGAATCCCTTTGCCACTCAAAACTTCCGATATGGAATCTTCCAATTTACATTCTGAATAGGACTGTTCCTGAATTAATCTAAAAGTGAAATATTGAAAGGAAGGAAATAGCAGGATCAGGCTTGAGCAAAATATTCAAGTAATTCTAGGAAGCTGAAGCAGTTTTGGTAAGATTAGGGAAATGATTCATAGTGTTTGAAATGATGTTTATTTTGAACAGTAATAGAAAAATGAATTCCTTTTAGCAACAATCTTCTAGATGCAAAAGTACCTAGAAGAGAAGAATAACCTTACTGGATCAGGTCTGCCATCCTAGTCTGCATTTTGTTTCCCATGGGGACTGACCACATGCTTCAAGGGTTAGGGTTTCAGCAAAAAATTGGAGATCTCTCTTTCTCTTGCAATTGATCCTTGGCAACTCCAGTTTGGATCAAGTTTCTCCTGAGCTGGAGAAAACATCAAGTCTTCAGAGGTACAGCTTGCCCTGCCTGAATTTATCAAATTCCCCTTTAAAGCCATTCAAGTTTAATGGATATCACCACATCTTATGGTAATGATGTCCATAGGTTAATAATGTACTGTGTGGAGGTGTCCTATGCTAATAGAAGGCAATGACAAAGCACTTCAATGTTGTCCTCAATAAAATTCCACAGATATACCTGTTAAATCAAAGATGTCAAACTCAACTCAAAGGAAAAGTTAGAAATTCCTAAATATCATATACATTTCCCCTGATTATTGGAAAGATTATGTAATCTTTTCACTTCAAATCATGTTTGGTAATTAGGATTTACCATAATTCAATATATGTTAGGCAGAAACAATCAGATCCACATGTGAAGAATTCAATTAGCTGTTTTATTGCTCATATCTATAACACAATTTTCTTACACTGCTGGTTTGCATTTGGATCAGACTAGATAAAGTTCAATGGCATTCAGGGAGGATTCATATGGATTCCAGACTAGTTCCTCATTTGACTCCTCTTCTTAGGTCAGCTAATCCCTCTTCAACAATATGAATATTTAAGACTTTGTATTTTAAAAGTTGTTTTGGGGTAAAAATGGTAAACTGGGAGTTTACATCCATATAGTTTTCTTGGCAATAATTTAGCATTGACTTCCAACATTTTTCCCCCCAGCTTCTCAGTATATTTTAATTTACTGAGTATTAAGGCTTTGTAGGACACAAATATAGATGGAACATTAACTGAATTATAATGTTTTTGATTATTTAGATTTGCTTTTTTTCTCCAAAATCTTAGAACCACTGCATCACATCCTCCAGACCTGGAGACTAAAACATATGATGAACAGCTATGGGATTTGGGTCGGGCTAGTCTAAGGAAAAGAAGAAATAGGTGAGACATGATAGCAGTGTTCCAGTATCTGAGAGGCTCCCACAAGGCAGAGGGGGCCCAGTTGTTCACCAAAGCACTAGATGGAAGGACAAGAAACAACAGTTGGAAACTGACCAAAGAGAGAGGCAACCTGGAACTAAGGAAAAATTTCCTGACAGTGAGGACAATCAACCAGTGGAACAGCTTGCCTCCAGAAAACATGGGTGTTCCATCACTGGAGATTTTTAAGAAGAGACTGGACATCCACCTGTCTGAGATGATATAGGTTCTCCTGCTCAAGCAGGGGGCTGGACTAGAAGACTTTCAAGGTCCCTTCCAGCTCTATTCTATTCTATTCTATTCTATTCTATTCTATTCTATTCTATTCTATTCTATTCTATTCTATTCTATTCTATTCTATTCTATTCTATTCTATTCTATTCTATTCTATTCTATTCTATTCTATTCCTACTCTACTCTACTCTATTCTTTTAACAGGCATGAAGTTACAGAAATGAAGTTCTTGAAGCAAAATCCAGTAATTCCAAATACTTAGAACAAATTTAGTATTGGCAAAAGCACAAAACAATAACTTACTTTAAAAGTACTGGTTCCTAGGGATATCAGAAATAACTTATATGTGACAAATTAAAAAATCTAAGCTGACAAGGTAGCCTAAGGGGAAGAAAATGACAAATTGTAATCCTTTCTTAATGCAAATATCATAAGATAGACCTTACATTAGCATACAAAATAGGTCTATCTAATACAAGGGTGTCAAACTCAATTTCATTGAGGGCCGCATCAGCATTGCAGTTGCCCTCAAGGGGCCGGGTGGGTATGGCCAGGGTGGGCGTGGCCTACTGGGTGGGCATGGCTAGAGTGTGTATGGCCTACTGGGTGGGTGTGGCCAGCTCTACATCGTTCGCATCAAGGGTGCCTCTGGGGGCCTGGGCAGGAGTGGGACGGATCTGAGGGTCTCTGGCAGGAGGAGGGTCTCTGGGCCAGGGCCAAGGCAGTGGGGGCCGTTCCTTCACTGTTTCCAGGATGGCTTCGTGGGCCACATGAAACCACTTCGCGGGCCGGATCTGGCCGCCGGGCCTTGTGTTTGACATGTCTGATCTAATAACTGCAACACAACTAAGCTAAAAATACAATAATTAAGCCCCAACTGTCTTGATATGAAGGACCACTGCTTTTCTCCATGAGAAAAGGTCTGCTCCAGGAAGTAGTATGGTGCTACAGATTGAATACCTAATAACTTGCCTTCATCTTTTATAATAATGTATCCATGCAGAAAATCTATTTATAACTAATAAACGTAGAAGAATCCTTTTTTGTATCTGTATTTACAGACCTGCTTTGAAGAAAAATAGTCAGAAATGCCATTTGGTTTTGCAACTCAGAATCCTAAAGCTCCTTTTGTGTGGCCATAAATTAGGGGTCACCAAACTTTCTGAATTGGTGGATACTTTCCTAATATTAAGATTGGGCTATGAGACATGAGCTGCAAATGTCTGGATATTACTGGATGGCAGCAAAGCAACACATCTGGGCAGATGAGCAGGCATCCAAACCAACAGTGAGCTACAGCCAGTCTCCCATGTTTTATTTACTCTGAATATGCAGATTATCCTAGAGGGTGGCGCTTTGGTCTTCAGCAATGCTAGCCACCTTTTAAACATTTAAACCTTAGGCTGAAGTCCTTCACTATATGACGTCCATGATGGTGATTCCTACCATATAGGAATGTGTGATTATCTCAAACAAGATCGCCCTACTCAGTTCAGTTTCTTCTGGATCTTCTGGATTTTTTTTTTATTAAATGCCTTTGAAATGTCAGCTTAAAATGTAGAGTGTAATATCTTTCACTCATATCTGCTCAGTCCTTAAACTAATAAGGTTCCTTGCTCTCATGGCTGTTTTGAAACGAGAGTTACAACCTGATCCCCAAAGCATTTCACTCATACAAATCCAATTTGCTTTAGCAAAGCATATTGTGCTGCATTATGCTGACCATCTGCTAAGGCACGTAGGCAATTTCAGAAACTTTACCCCAAGCCACACACTTAACAGCACCCCTGCTAGTTTTCCATTCAGTCTAGCTATTCTTTGCATGGACTTCAAGTTCTAGCGGTGTGATGGAAATGTGAAAATTGGCCCCAGAGGATTGTTTTTACTTCAGTGTAATTAAGAAATTAGATTTCAAGAGAATTGGTATATTTCTCAACTAACATTTGGAAATGGGTCAATAGCTTGATCCTTTGGAGGCTGTATTATCCATTGGATTATTTGCAAAATAGCTTCTCGGAGCTTCTATACTTTCAAACCTCCAACTTCTACATTTAAAAAAAAAACGAAAGGCCAAGGAAATAGCAATAACAACAGCATTAGACTTATATATCACCCCATAATGCTTTATAGCATTCTCTGGGCATTTACAATGTCAGCATATTGCCCCACACAATCTGGCTTCTCATTTTACTGACCTTAGAAAGATGGAAGGCTGAGTCAATCTTAAGCCCATCAGAATCAAACTCCAGACTGTGGGCAGAGTTAGCCTGCAATACTGCATTCTAACCACTGAGCCACCAGGGCTCTTCAAATAATTAATAAATAAAAAGGAGGATTATTCTTCTAAAAACTTAAAAGTGACCTTTAAGGTATTCATATTCAGATTAATACTCAGGATTATATAAATGAGGCTCAAATAATCAAAGATTTGCATTTCACTGGCTCCAGGGAAAACACTGTGATCAACTGTGAACATCTATTTGATTATTTATCCACTTCTGTTTTTCAGTTATGGTGGTCACGTATCCCAATGTATGGAGAACAACCTTGCTACAAGGCCTGTGCTGTCCAAGTTTGTTTTAAAGATAATAAAATATAAGACTTGGTAAGAGGACAAGAACTCACTCATAAGCAGACAGAGGGCTAAGCAGTCACAATATTGTTTCTGTATGTGCATCTATAGATCATAAGATTAGCATGTGAATGCTTCATATATTTTCATTTTATAAATCAAAAACCTATTCATAGATCATGGATATTGTAATAAAAAAATAAACCTATGAATTGAATCAAACGATCTCTAGAATGGGCTGCCTATTGGTGGCATTTACAATGAAATGCTTTAGTATGAAATGCTTCTGCTCAGTCTTGACTTCCCCTTCCCCTCAAAGTCCTATTTCTTTGCCACTAGTAAGGGCATCTTTACATCTTGGCTTTTTGAATTCTGAGTAGTAAAAAGAAAAGAGAAGATTAAGCATTGTATCACTCTGCCCTCTGTACTACTTTGAGTATTGGAAGAAACCGAGCATTGTTTTTTTTATTGAAAAGTTTTAGAGTACATTTTATCTTTAACAATCCCCCCCTCCCCCCACCCCTACCTAACCCTCCCTATCCCTCCCACCCATTCCCCCTCCCCCCCCCCGACTTCCCAGAGCTAAGTACAAGGTATAAAAACAAAAAACAATCATAAACATCCATATGCTAAAAACAATAAACTATTAATTCTATCGCCCTCTAGCTCATATAAAATGACTACAAGCAATACTAACGTTACATAAAAAAAAGGAAAAAAGAAAAGAAAACTTATTCAAATGCTAAGTGAAACTTTTTAGTCCCATATTTGTTCTGAATATAATCAATCCACTTTTCCACTCCATAATATAACGTTCTTGCGAATGATCTTTCAAGTAAGCCGAGATCTTTGCCATTTCCGCCAGGTCAGAAACCTTTAGAGTCCATTCTTCTATAGTCGGCAGTTCCTCCTTTTTCCAATATTGACCTATTAAGAGTCTTGCTGCTGTAATTAAATTCAACATCAACTTAATGTCCACAACAGTAGCATCCGTAATTATGCCCAGCAAAAACAATTGCGGACAAAACTTTATCCTTTGCTTAAAGATCTTTTCCATATTCCACCAAATTTTTATCCAAAAAGCCTTAACCTTTTTGCAGGTCCACAATATATGAAAATAAGTTGCATCTTCACCACCACATCTCCAACATTTAGGTTGATAATTCGGATACATACTTGCAAGCTTTTTAGGATCTAAATGTCATCTATAAAACATTTTATAAAAGTTCTCTCTTAAGTTTTGAGCTTGCGTGAATTTTACATTCCTCACCCAGATCTTTTCCCACGTGTCCATTGTAATAACTTCTTGAATATTCTGGGCCCATTTTATCATACAGTCTTTAACAAGTTCTGTTTCTGAGTCAATATCTATCAATGCAAGATAGATCCGTTTAATATGTGCTGGACCCTGATTTCTAATTTGCTTTATCAAATTTTCATCAGTCATTGAGAAACCAATTTTCTGGTCTTCTTTCCACCTGGCACGTAATTGAGTATATTGGAACCAAGTTTGAACGATCTTCTCATCTCGCAAGAAATTGTACGGCTTCAAACACCAGACGTTCCTTTCCAAGCTTAAGATCTCCTTATACGTAGTCACATCATGTTTGAAGCCTACATTTATGTTTTCTATTGCATGTTTCGGGATTGCCCACAACGGCATCTTGCAATCTAACTTATGTCTATACTTCTTCCAAACTCTCAACAATGCCTGTCTTAAAATATGCACTTTAAATACATTATCTACCTTCTTATCATACAACAAATATGCATGCCAGCCAAATAACAAGTCGTGGCCCTCAAGATTTAATAATCTCCCTTGTGTCAAATTAATCCAATGACTTATTCCTGACAACGCAGCAGCTTCATAATATAATTTAAGATTAGGCATTTTAAGACCACCTCTTTCACGAGTATCCTGCATAATCTTAAGTTTAACTCGTGGCCTTTTCCCTGCCCACACAAATTTATTGATACCCCGTTGCCATTCTTCCAAATTAGAGTCTTTTTTAAGAATCGGTATCATTTGGAATAAAAATAAAAATTTAGGCAGGACATTCATTTTCACTGCTGCAATTCTTCCCAGTAAAGACAATTGCAATTTTTCCCAACTCTCCAATTCTTTTTGAATTTTTCCCCATAACTTTTCATAATTATTTTTATATAACTTTGCATTTGAGGGTGACAAATACACCCCCAAATATTTGACCCTTTTAACAATCTCAAATCCAGTTAATCCTTCTAAAAGGGCCTTTTGCGGTGTTGTCATATTTTTGGCCAAAATTTTTGTTTTTTGTACATTAACCTTAAATCCAGAAACCTTCCCATATTGCATTATTATCTCCATCAGGTCCACAACAGAGTTTTCTGGCTGAGTCACCGTAACAACCAGATCGTCTGCAAATGCCCTCAGTCTATAATCCTGATCTCTAATTTGAATACCCTTAATTTTTTCCGAGTTCCGTATTTTTATCAATAATATCTCCAATGTTAAAACAAATAATAAAGGTGATAACAGACACCCTTGTCTTGTGCCCTTCTCAATATTGCATACTTCAGTCAGACTATTGTTAACTATTATTCGGGCAGTTTGTTTTTGATATAATGCCCTAATTGGTTGTAAAAAATTATCCCCAAAATTCATTTTATCTAAAACTTTCATCAAAAATTGCCAATTCAATTGATCAAAAGCTTTTTCAGCATCTAAAAAAATTAGCGCCGCAGGGATCTGGTTGTTCCTTTCCAAAAACTCCACCACATCAACTATATGCCTCACATTATTTTTCATTTGTCTACCACTAATAAACCCGGTTTGATCCCCATGAATCACCTGTTGCAAAACCCTCATCAGTCTATTAGCTAACACCTTGGCAAATATCTTGTAGTCTGTATTTAAAAGTGATATTGGTCTATAGTTTTTTACTTGAGTAGCATCTTGATCTTCCTTCGGAATCAAAGAAATAAAAGCAGTTCTCCAAGACGGAGGCACCTTTCCCCCCCTCTGAATTGTCTGAAACAATTCCCTTAATGGCTTTATCAGCTCCAATTGTAAATGTTTGTAGTAGATCGCTGTCAGACCATCCGTACCTGGCGCTTTATCCAACTTCAATTCCTTAATTGCTATAAAAATTTCTTCTTCTGTTATCAATTGATTAATCTCCTCCTTTTGTTCTTGTGTGAGAACCGGGATGCTAGCATTCTTCAAATATACATCAATATCTGTTTCATTAATCTTCTCCTTAACATATAGTTTAGAATAAAAATCCACAAAGGCTTCCTTAATAAGATCCTGTTGAAACACAACCTTTCCTTTGTATTCAATTTTATCTATATTAGAAGCCCTTTGTTTTTTCCTTAGCCTGTAGGCTAGCCACCTACCTGGTTTATTGGCATTGCAAAAAGTATTATGCCTAGCAAACCGTAAGTTAGTTGCCACCTGATCAGCCATCAACTTATCAAATTGTCCTCTTAGCAGTTTAATGACCTCCTTAATCTTCACATCCGATGGGTTCAAAATTAGGGCCTTTTCTTTTTCCCTAATTTCATTCTCCAGTTCTTTCCTTCTAACTTCCAAATTACGTCTATATTTATTGTTCATATATATTAACACCCCTCTCATATAAGCTTTGCTAGCATCCCAAACCATGTCCATAGAGGTATCCTTGTTCATATTAATTTCAAAAAAATCCTTCATCTGCTTTTTACATTCTTCCACATTTCTCTGGTTTCTAAACAAATTCTCATTTACGCACCAGGAGCGCCTATCTCTATTGTCCTTGTTGATCTCCAACCAAACTGGACTATGGTCAGATATAGTTCTTGCACAGATCTTTACCTTCTTAGTCCTAGAAAAGAGGTCATTAGTCAGTAATATAAAATCAATCCTAGAAAAAGATTGATGTCTATCAGAAAAAAAAGTATAATCCTTTTCATATACGTGTGTATTTCGCCAAATGTCTCGCAATTCCAGGTCATCCTTCATTTCAAAAAAAGATTTAGGCAGCTTAGCATGACTCGGGGCACGCTTAAAGAAACCAGACTTATCCAGCTGTACATCGAGGACAGCATTCCAGTCTCCCATAAAAATAAAAGATTTCTAATCCAACTGGGTAATCTTTGTATGTAGTAAACTAAAAAAATCAGTTTGTTGTTGATTAGGAGCATACAGTCCAACTAAAAGCGTTTTTTTGCCTTCTAACAGCAAATCTATCATAACATATCTTCCCTGTTTATCTACTTCAATTAGTTCCACTGTCAGAGTACTCTTGACATAGATAACCACTCCATTTTTCTTATTAATTGCAGAAGCAATAAATTGCGTGCCCAGCCTTGAGTTCAACAAATACTTTTGGTCCATAACCCTAATATGCGTTTCTTGCAAACAGATAACATCAGTCTTAAATTGTTTTAAATATTGAAAAACTTTCTTTCTCTTCTGTGGTGAATTTAATCCATTAACATTCCAGGTTAGGAACTTAGTCGCCATTCTTGGCGTCCCAAAGCTTCTGGAGCACATCTGCCAGGACCCCTTTAACTTCCTTAGGCCGCGCCCCTCCCACAGCTTCACTGTAAGTATGCTTTGGAGGTTCCATAACTTTCTGCTGATCTTGTTCTTGCTCTTGTCTCACTGGTCTTGAAGCGGCACACGTCATCCTCTGCTCTCCAGCAGCTGCCGATGAAACTGTAATTTGATCCCCTCCAGCACCATTCTCCTCTGTCTGTGTTCCATCAACATCTTGAGGCTTTCCCTCACCATATCCCTTTACAACTTCCAGAAGTGATAGAGGGGTTGCTTTTAAAACTTTGCTGTAAAAATCACGTGCCTGAGTCACTGTAACCAGACAGTGTCTTTTACCTTTGTGCATCACCACCATGCCCACTGGGATCTCCCATCTAAACTTGATGTCACATTTCTTAAGTTCCTGTGCTAGGAAGGCAAAATCTTTCCTTCTCCTTAAAATCTTGGGAGGAATCTTTTTTAAGACCAGAACTTCTTGCTCAGTAACCACCAACTTAGTGTCATAAGCAACTTGAATAACTTCATCCCTAATTGCTCTCTTTGTAAAGTAAACCACCACGTCTCTAGGTAGCTTCCTCTGCCTTGCAATCCATGAGTTCACACGAAAGATTTTATCTATACTTCCCTCAATTTCAGCTGCTGATTGGCCCAGTACCACTTCCAAAGCCTCGGAAATCAGCTGCTTTAAATCTTCTTTAGGGTTCTCTTTTAAGCCCCTGATTCTCCATCTGATGGTACTGGACCAGACTCAGGTCTCCATCCATTTTATCCCTTATATTTTCATTCTCTAATACTTTTACTTCTAATATAGAGTTCTTTTGACTAAGATCCTCCACTTTTTCATCCAAACTTTGCACACATACAGCCACACTTTCAATTGTAGACAAGATGTCTGCCCTCATTGCTCTAAACTTCTCTTCCAACTTCTCTTCCATTTTCTCCTCCAATTTCTCCTCCAGCTTTTCCATCATATCTGACATTAATTGTGTTTGCTTTTCAAAGGCATCCTGTAAATCCTTAAGAGTCAGTGCCAGAGCAGGTGTGGGAGGGAGCAAAGCTTGCAACGAAGTCTGTTGCACCGGGGAAGCCCCCGCACTCCAAAGAACTTTAGAGGCTTTCGTCGCCATCTTCCCCCACTTTCACTTATTGCGCACTTTCACTTTTAATCCATAACATCCGTTGAGCTAGAGAGTAAAGATAAAAGTCCACTTCACCTTGACTTCCTGTACCGCTCTGCCTGCGTCTTAATACTCAAGAGTCCTTCTTTCTGGCAGGAGTGGTTGCTAACACTTGGCTCTGCTCCAAAAATCACAGAGCAGAGACGCTGCGCAGCCCGGAGCAAACCCAGGCTTCGGGGGGGCTCAATCCTTCAGCCGCCCAAACTTAAAGCTCAGGCAGCCCCGGAGAGCTCAACCCCTACCTGGGGCCTCACCCCCTCCTCTTCTCCCGGGGAGGGGGCTTCCGAATCACCTAAACAGCTGATAGACGCTGTTTTCAGTGATTCAACAAAGCTGCGGAGCGGACAGCCCAAAGATGGCTGTCTTCAGCGTCGCGTCGCCACTGGAAGTGTTCAGCATTGTTGAAAACTGAATGAATAAATAGAAGGCGGGACAGTAATTGTGAAATACATACCTGGATTCTAGCAAGGTGATCAATGGACCCATTGGTGGTACTGCTAATTACAACCATTATTAAGAAGCCTTTGTAAATATACAGATTCATTCATTAGGGGCCTCAGATTTGGGCTACAAAAGTCCAGACCATCATTGGATTGCTGAAAATAAAAATAGGAATTTCTGACTACAGGTAATCCTCCATTTGCAATCCTTCATTTAGTGACAGTTCAAAGTTACAACAGCGCTAAAAAAAGTGATTTATGACTGTTTTTTACACTTAAAATCACTGCAGCATCCCAATGGTTACATGAACAAAATTTGGATGCTTAGCAACTGACATATATTTATGATGATTGCACCATCCCAGGGACATGCAATCACCTTTTGTGACCTTCTGACAAGCAAAGTCAATGGGGAAGCCAGATTTACTTAACAATCATGTTACTGACTTAACAATTGCGTTGATTCATTTAAAAACTGTGGCAAGAAAGACCATAAAATGGGGCAAAGTTCACTTAACGACTGCCTTGCTTAGCAACAGTAATTTGTGGCTCAGGCATGGTCATAAGTCAAGGATTATCTATATTTATTACCATCTCATGGTCAGTCAAGCTTTTGTTGTTATGTATGCAGCCCTACCATTCAAATACTCTTGTGATGCCAATTTGGGACCCTTTACAGTGCAGGCAGAAGGAAAGATTGCATTTCTTCCAAGTCTAGATTTAGATGAGAGAGAGAGAGAGAGAGAGAGAGAGAGAGAGAGAGAGAGAGAGAGAGAGAGAGATCTGCTATTTCTAGGTTCTGTTAAACATCATAGTTGAAAAAAAGAGAAGACTGAAGAAGTGTATTTGACTGTATAACTTGCAACTATTTGACTGCAAATGTCATCTTTAAAAAAAGAAAATATAATTTTACAACTCTTCTAAATTAAAAATCAAAATTTAACCTTGCACCAGTTTCTCTCTTTTTTCCCATTAAAAGCCTATTTGCCATAATATTTCACATAATTTCTCCCATTTTGTTAAACGTTAAGAGCTGTTATTACGTTTGAGCCAACAAAAGGCTTAAGTACCGAAAACCTAAATGCTACTTATAGCTTGTAATTCATTGCCAGCTTCCATTTGTACTACAATTTTCTGAAGATATGGGACAGCTTTTATTTCTAAAGCACTTTAACCCAGAAGAGAATTTTATATCAGTTAAAGAGAGATAACTTTAAAAAGCTACAATGTTAAGTATGAAGGAAAAGATTTATAAATTTTACCTTTGCCTCGATTGTTTGGTTCATGTGTTTCCATCTGAATTTTTTTCGCATTACAGGATGGAGAAATGTGATTGGATTTGGCAATTTCTTGCAAAAATGAATGAACAAAATTGTCATCTACCATGAAGGAAATCATCTTTACCTGCTTGCCGTATCTCAAAGGTGCTTTTCCAAAAGGCAACTGGACTATGTTTTGTCTTTTCTTTTTCTTTTCCCTTGAGAAAGAAGGAGAAGATATTTTATTTTTTTATTTTTTTATTTTATTTTAATTCCATTTATATCCCGCCCTTCTCCGAAGACTCAGGGCGGCTTACATTCTTGCTTTTCATCCAAGAATCTTCATCAGTTTGGCTGGCTGATGTGGGGGATAGAAGGATTAGTTCTGCTTGCCATATATTTATTTAGCATATAGTGATGTTACAATTAGCCAGATTACAATGTTAGTACATAGAAGATATTTGTCTGCTGAAGAGTGCTAGTCCTTAGTTTGCATTCACACATTATCCAGGGTGCATCACGGGGGTGAGCTAGCTCTGTACCAGACAGAGAAGCAGTGTCCTGTGGCATCATCTGGAGCCTTCTGTGACCACCAATGTCACCTCAAAGTCAGACATCACACCCAGGCAGGTCTACTACCGGCAGCGGTCTGTCAGCACAAAACGTTGCCATATTTCCCACCAAAATGGTACCTATTAATTTACTCTCATGTAGCATGCTTTTCAACTACTAGGTGGGCAGAAGTTGAGTCATGTGACAGGAGCTCAGTCCATCAGGTGGTGCTAGGACTTGAACTGTTCGAGTAGAGGCCATCTCCAGCATGTTTAAGACAGAGCCACTTTGCAGGAGCTCAGTCCATCAGGTGGTGCTAGGACTTGAACTGTTCGAGTAGAGGCCATCCCCAGCATGTTTAAGGCACTGAGCCGCTGCACCTCATGCTTGCCATAAAAATACTAATGATTCAAGAGCCTGAAATTAAAAAAAAATGTGGCAATCCTAATGAAGTGTCCCAAACAATGAATTATGTGCAAACATTTGGACCTAGACTTTAAGTGCCATGCATTCAAATCTGAATACATTAATCAATCAACTTCAGTTTCTCTCCCATTATTTGTTTGTTTATTTCATTTCACCCTATACATTGGGGAAAAAATGATAATGTTCTGTAAGTTCTTGCTATAAGAAAGCTAAATGAAAATCTGCTTTCTAAAATTTATCTAATCAGAAAGCAAGTGATAGTAACTTGAGTTCAGTTAATTTGCATTTAATTAAAGTTAAATTAAATTAACAAGATTACTCTCCAGTCATGTGTTTAATACTTTCCCTTTTCAATCTCATTAAAAATTAAACATTTGTAAATGGGGTGTGTGTGATTTCAATTTCTGGGGGGAGCATCTGAACTCCTAGAGTTTAGATGAAATTCTGCTTTCACATGAAGCTATAAGTGATGTCTATAAACACATGTTACCAAATCAATATTGGTTTGAAGGGAAAATTGTAGGCGAAAATGATAGATTGGCTCTTCATTTCAGTGATATTTTTCATATAATTCCTCCTATTTTTTCTAAGATGAATTCCATCTTGGAAACTTAAGGCTTTGGAGGAAAAAAATCATTGAGTTGTGGAGATTACATTGAACCCTGCTAAGTATTTCTTTAGTAGTGTTCCATGACACCCTATTTTATGGTGACATAGGTAGGGAACTGCATGTTTGCCTCATATCATCCCTTCTAATCTCATTTGGGGTTAGAAGAGATGATATCAGGATACTTCTATGCCCCAGAAGTATCTTTGGTTGTCACTTATAATATCTGAGAGAACCATTTATTCTGATGACATACTAGCAGTAGTGGATTTAATATCTGATACTTTCTCTTGTATATATTTGACAGACATATTTTGCTATTAGTCTTTAGAAAAATTTCTCATGCTAAACTTTTTGTATTTCACATGTTTGGTGCAATAATTCTGCTTTGGAATACTTATTTGGGGCAACATGTTCATTGTTGTTGTTTGCTGTTGTTAATTGTTCATGCTTTGGTTTAGTTCTTTTCTTTGACCATTCTGGCAAGTTTTAGAGAATGGAGTTTTTCCTCCCAACCAGATGGCTGCATAAATCAGCATTACAGAAAAATAGCTGACATTTCTTGATTAGGTTTATATTCTGGCAATAAAACTCCAATATCAATTCAGCAATTACAAGGAACACTAAACTTGTGCACCAAATGGCTGTTAGCAGACTCTTTTACACCCTGTTGATTCAAGGCAGTCTAGGAGCAAAAGAGAAATGGACTGAGATTTACTTTTCATATTTTCCAGAGACACAGAAGCAATTAATGAGAAACAGAAAAAAATAAAATAAAGTTGGGATGAGTAGTTATCATCCTTCTAAAGGTAGTTAGGGCCATGCAGTGCTTAGGTACAAGGAGATGTAAGAGTTTTCAAGAACACACTTGCCTGCAACCCCATTAATGTGGAGTGTCTTTGCCTAGAATTACAAAGAGGTATAGAGGACACCAACCCAGATACTATAGTATGTGAATATCTCTGATGCACCTCTTTGTCTTCATATCCAAAGGACCTCACAGTTATATTTAAAGCAAAGGTGGGCAATATTCAAATAGCAGGGGGTTCTCCTTGTTAAGACTGTGGTGAGTGGACTAATGATGCAAAATGTATAAAGATGCTTTGTTCACACATGAGCTAGGCTGGGATTTTGTAGTTTTTAATTTGTGATAAAGTCTTGTTTTTTGTGTAACAATGTTAGGCCCATTCATGAGATTAAATTGCATTTTTACATAATCTCTTACCTAGAAAGAAAAATGCATAAAAGGTTTGTGGTTGCACCCAGCCCTAGGAACTGAAAGTCTTTAGAAGATTTTTTTTTTAAAGAGAAAGATCATGGGGTCTATTGAAAATCACAGGATAAGATAAACAGAAAGAAATACAAACTTCTTCACTTACAAAGCAGAAATCAAATTTTAAGGTACAAGATGGGGGAAATCTGGTTTGTACTTGTGAAAAGGAACTTGGAATGGTAGGAAGATTATACAATATATATGAGTCAACATTGAGATTTGGCTCTAAAACAAAATGCAACAAAAGAAATGAGATTTTAGGGTATATTTAAACAAACAAAGTTTACAATGCAAGAAGAAATAAACACACTTTATTCTGTCAAGTATTTTTCTCAAATATTCTGCTCCTTTGCAGGTATTACTCTTTAATGCACACACACACCAAAAAAAACATCAGACAAGACCCTCTCGGGTTCTCCTGAAATAAAAGGAGGGCCTTGCAAGATTGTGTTATTGTAACATTATAATATTAGTATTAGCCTGCATGACTTTTGTTTCCTGGTCTACCTTGAAGGGTTGAACTGAATGTTTGAGTAACAGTCTGAGTCTTTGATTTGTATTCCTCTCTTGAGTCAAAGTTTGGATTCAATGATTTAAATTAACCTTTTAAATGTTTTACATCTGTAATATTAAAAGAGAGAGAGTAAAAAAAATCAAGGATTATAGATACACTAAAGCCTCAAGTTGCCTACTCCAAACTGATGAATGACCAGCCATTTCTTGTTCACCATTCACTTGGGAAATTGGGTTCAATGCTTCATCATGTCTTCAATCAGTTTGCTTGTTCCCTTCCAGTGATTCCTGTCACTGTGAAATAGTTCTCCAAGAAAAATGTAAGATTTTTATTACGTGAATGGCAGGATGTGTGGGTATGCATGTATGTATAGAACTGGAATGTCAACATGACCCTCAGTCTCTTGAGAAAAACTGGAAAGCTACTCAAAACAGGACCTATTTTGATATAAACAGCAATAACATTCTGGTTAAGGAAAGTCCATTGGGAGGACAGCTGAGTTTCAACAGATGGAGCATCTGACCCAGTTTCCATTGCCACTTTAACCTACAGTCACTTTGGCTTGGTAACCATAGCTATGACAGCTTTGTGGTGCAAGGGTAGCATCAACAAATAAGGACTCACATTAAGGAAACCCATTTCAGGGAAGACAGTTGATCATTTCTATGGCTGTTAAGAACATAAACATAGCCCAGGCCTCATCTCAGTCCACCATTTTTTATTTCTTAGCGAATCTAAACTACTGCCTCTTGGGTGCTTGTTAGCACAAGCTGTAGATATTCCTTTCTTCCATGATTCTTGCTTCACAATCCGTATTTGGAGGGATGTTGCTGCCAGTTTAGTAGTAACAGGAAATCACCAGATTCATGGCTTTTGACTGGCTTGTCCTCCATGAGTTTACCCCTTCCTCCTTTAAAGCCAGCCAAATTAGTGTATTGTTCATGCCAAATGAATTGTACAGATTCCTTATGCACTGTTGCAAGCTAAATCTCAGATGTGAAAGCTTTTCTTCATGAAGACATTTGAGTCCACTGATTATTCTGATTTCTCCCTTCTATGCTATGTCCAGTACTATTAAACATGTTTTTTTCAAGGACTAATTCAGAATTAAAAACAAAGGGGAGTTTAGTGGCATTTTTACACAGGCACTACACAGTTATGCATCATCTTCCAAAACATTTTTATTTCCCAGGAAATTGTTATCCTACAGTTTCATACAGAAAAGGAAAAATATCATCCTGCCTCATCTCTTTTAATATTTATTTTCTTCCTTTGCACATGCATTTCACATTACCCCCTTTTCACTATTGGGAGTGGAAGAGAGATGTAATAGATACGTGTATCATCATTTTTGTATTCTTAGGCCATCCTGTTTCCACTAAAATATATCAGAAAAGTCTAATTTTACTAGCTACTAGTTGCTTTTGATTAGATATTAAGAAAGTAGTAAGCAATTTGGTATTTGTTGTTTGTTCTAAACTATGTCTCTCACAATGCATTGTCACCATGTTGATTGTAGTTGAAATCCAACATATTCCAAGAGTACCAATGTGCAAATCCTTGATTCAAGGGGTTTTGCTATAATTCTCACCCCTGTAAGTTTTAGAGTTCAGAATTATAGTCTTGGAAAGGATTATAAGGAGCTGTTGGGACCTTCTCTCAAAGAGTATCACAGTATCACAGAATAACAGAGTTGGACGGGACCTTGCATGTCTTCTAGTCTAACCTCCTGCTTGAGCAGGAAACCCTATACTATTTTAGACAAATAGTTATCCAGTCTAAAATACATCACAATATTCTCTTTCCTAAAGTTCAGATTAAAACTTGTCTGGCTGGTGCTGGCTCTGGATGTGATCGGCCCTTCACATTCTTCTTCCAACTAACCATCCAAGACAGAGCTAGAATTCATAATTCTGAAAATGCCTAAAAATGCCACATGGTTCATTGATGATCAGTTTTCAATTACAATGTTTGTTTTAATCCATAGGTCTAGATGCCACAGGATTTAATTTATAACTAAATCCAATATAGGTATTCAATACTATTCACTTATGAATGCCTTATAAAATATTATCTTCAGCTGTGCCATTTTAGCACATTAAGAATGTCATTGCCTTAAAAATATGTACAACAAAACATTGTAGTAATAAAACCCCAAAGAAATGAACCTCTTATATTATCATGATTCTGTTTAGGGGACGAGGGAAGGAATTAATACCGTTTCTATGCAGTTATTGCCATGATGCTTTAAGAGTTCCTTTATATTGAAATGTTATTGCCTTTATAAAATTTGTTTTACATTTCTAAGCAAATGTTTACTATAAAGAATAGTAATTAGGTTTAAAAGGATTTTTGTTCATTTACTTTATTCACATTGTTTGGTATAGAGATGGTTTTCCTGTGAATTTGCATAAATTAGAAGAAATGTAAAAATAACAAAATATATTGATATAAATGGACATATCTGCATGAACTTATATGGACATCAATATTTCTTGCAAATTATAGTGCTATACTACATGACTTAACTCAGGGCCATTTTTTAATTTTTTAAAGTTAAATATAAAATATAAGGCTAAAGTTAAATATAAAAAACAATACCGCTAAAACATAGTAACTATACAGTTGGAAAAGAAAACCTGGGAAGCTACTCAAAAAAAGACCGATTTCTCACTTGTCAGTTTAATAGGTATAAATAAAACTTAATAGATTGACTCCCATGACTGAAAGTCAGCATTTAGAAAACCCAATTTCTTCAAAAGGAAGAAACAAGAGAAAGGGAGTGTGCATATGTTAAACCTGTCCATACCTGCTGATAAATTCAGTAAAACTATTATGGCAATATGGTAGCAAGCATATAGCTTAAAATAATTGGAAGAATGAATAAAATAAGTGGAAGAAATAATAACAAAAATAGAAAAACTGGTAAAACAATTGGAAGAACTGATAAAAGTTGTTGGTGTCTTCAATCACCGGCCCCCAAAAGAAGAAGGCACAGAATATTCTTTCTAAAATCAAACTGCAGTCTTTCAGAGACCCATGAGTTTGAGTATGGGGGTAGTGATGGTGAATATCAGTTATTCTAAACAAAGTCTGTTAACTGTAGGCCTTCCAGAAAATTTTTCAGTTCTCCTGCTAAAAGCTCTCTTTTTCATTGGTTAAAAGAAGACTGAAAGAGTAAACAGTATAAAAACAAAAACTAGAATTGGACAGAACATTGGTGGGGGGGGGAATACCATTTAATACTGACACTTTGATTTTAAGGTACAATAAAACTGAGTGTCATAGAATATGTATCTTACACTTTGAGAATGTAAAAACAAATAAATAGATAGCAAAGATTAGTAGGGATTCCATCTTAGGTACAAAGACAGTTGGTTGACCTTGAGTCAGCCACTCTCTTTCAGTCCTAGAAGAAGTCAGTGGCAACCCACTTTTGAAATCCCTCCAAGAAAACTGCAGGGACTACTTCAGCTAGTTTCCAGGAGTTAACAATGACTCAAAGGCACACACAAATGCACAAACACAATGGTAGCAGAGGTTAATGAGAAAGGGGGCTCAAGATAACTGGAGGTTCCAAAAAAGAAGAAATTAAAAGTTCAAGACATGCTCAAAATAAAAGAAAGAGAAACACTGCTCAGTCAAGACAACAAAATGCTAACAAGTATTATGGAAATATAGAAAATCACTTTGGGCTAGTTTAGCCCAGTATTTCTCAACCTCAGCAACTTTGGACTTCAACTCCCAGAATTTACCAGTCAGTGGAATTCTGGAAGTTGAACCTATGCATCTTAAAGATGCTGAGTTGAGAAACATTAGAGTATTCTGTGTCACAAAGTTCCTATTTCAGAGAAAAAAGGGTGACAGTATTATGTCCATTGACTTGAGTTCCTGAAAAAAGAGTGGGATATAAATAAATGTACCTACTTCTAGAGAAGGAAACATGACTTTGTACATGGGTCATCAAGCCAGCTATGGATATGAACATCCATACAGAAGGTCCTCATCAAGAAAATTACATGGTGGACATACATAGTGTCGTGGACACTAAGCTGATGTTGAATTTAATTACGGCAGCAAGACTTTTAGTAGGGCAATACTGGAAGAAGGAAGAACTGCCGACTATAGAAGAATGGACTCTAAAAGTTTCTAACCTGGCGGAAATGGCAAAGATCTCAGCATATTTGAAAGACCATTCGCAACAGAGATATATTGTGGAGTGGAAAAAATGGATTGATTACATCCAGAATAAATATGGGACTAAAAAGTTTCATTTAGCATTTGAATAAGTATTGATGTGATATTTATATTGCTTGTAGTCATTTTATAAGAGTTAAAGTGCGATAGACGTAATAGCTTATTGTTGTTTGCATATGGTAGATTATGATTGTTTTTACTTTTATACCTTGTATTTAGCTCTGGGAAGTCGGGGAGGGGGGAAGGGGAGGGAGGGAGGTGTTGGGGTGGGTTGGGAAGAGGGGAGGGGGTTGGGAGGGGTTTTGTTTTGTTAAAGATAAAATGTACTGAAAAACTTTTCAATAAAAAAAGAAAGAAAATTACATGGTGTACAGAAGAGGAAGCAGGGTGACAATTTATTTGGGTTAGTAAATTTATGTTAACGGCACTTTATTTAGCATATGGTACATCATACATGGGCTAGCAATAGATATTAATATTTTACCTAGATTAGTAAAACAAAATAAAATATGTTAAAAAGATCTATGGTTAAATGCCAATGTCTAGGCCAACTAACCATTGAAGCGTAGCAACATTTATACTTTTTAAAAAATAAAACAGTTACTGGACCGATAAATGCCTTCAGCTTATAGCTGGTCAAAGTCACTGAAAATGGTTAAAGGCACTGAAAAATATCCTCTGGTTTTAGGTTTGGTATTAACTCAATTTTAGTGGGGCAGAAGGACACTAAAAGGGATGCTTGTGGGATGATTTAGCCTTTTATATCCTAGAAAAATAGGAAGGGAATAAATACTTCCTTGTGCTAGAGTCAAAGAGAGGATATACTGTATTTGTCCAATGATCCTGTCTAATACAGCTTCACCTCTGTGATTTCTTCTTTCCTCAACCATGCAGATTATGACAATCAGTCCTCCTCCTCCTCCTCCTCCTCCTCCTCCTCCACCTCCTCCTCCTCCTCCTCCTCCTCCTCCTTCTCCTTCTCTTCCTCCTCCTCCTCCTCTCTGGTTTTTCAGATCAATCCTTTGGTTCTGAAAGAAATTGTCCTACCAGTTTATTGTCCAAGCCTGACATTACGAGCTAAGCGAGTGTCATTGGGCCAGAGTCACCCAGCTGGTTTTCATGGCTAAGATGGCAACTAGAATTCATACTTTCCTAATCACTAGATCCATCCAGTCCATCCCTTCCAACATCATCATCATCATCACCATCATCATTATTATTTATGTAACAATGCCACGGGACGCGGTGGCTCAGTGGGTTAGGACGCTGAGCTTGTCGATCAGAAGATCGGCAGTTTGGCGGGTCGAATCCCGAGTGCCGCGTAGCAGAGTGAGCGCCTGTTACTCGTCCCAGCTTCTGCCAACCTAGCAGTTCAAAAGCACGTAAAAAAATGCAAGTAGAAAAATAGGGACCACTCCAGTGGGAAGGTAACAGCATTCCGTGCGCCTTTGGCGTCTAGTCATGCCGGCCACATGACCACGGAGACGTCCTCAGACAAGTGCTGGCTCTTCGGCTTTGAAACAGAGATGAGCACCGGCACCTAGAGTCGGAAATGACTAGCATGCATGTGCGGGGGAATAATGCCACAATTAGAAATGGTTGCATGATGTGACCAATTGGGGTCAAATCAAGATAATTAACAAAGGGCTCTGGCGTCATTTGATAGCCTTTTTCTTTTCCAGGGCTGCGGGGTGAATGGAATCATGGAAGCTTGCAAATTCTTTAGCAGGAATAGAACAATTCACAAAATATTTTCAGTAGTTTGTCTCAGTTTCCAGCGTAGGCTAATACAATCTTTCTTTCTTTAAAAGCTGCATCCATAAGGTTATAAGATGTTTCCTAGAACCCTGCAATGCCACATTGTGAACAAAGTTTATGGAATTTTGCTGTAACTGGATTGTATATTCCTTGGTTGCAGTTTTGGGCAACACTTGAATTGTAGCCACAAACTGGAACAAGATCAGCAACATACGACAGAAACAATTAGTCAGCCTGGCAGGATTGATTTATAAGGAGTGATTAAAGAGTGTTAAATATTCACAGCTTGTCTCTGAAATTGCCAAAAGAGAGATGACAACAATATATAAAAAATAAACATGTAAAAATGGGAATTATTAACCCAAAAGTATTTACTAGCTGATGTTAGGGAAGTATAAAATAGCTGCTGATTTTGGAAGGCGTGAGGAAGAGGTAGAGCCACTGAGGTCTTAAAATATTTCTTATGGTCCTGAATATAATTACTAGTGTTTGAAATATAACTAGTATCCTAGAGTTGAAGGGATCATTTAACCTATTGAGTTCAATGCTCCATCCAGATCTAAATTGAAGCATTCTAGGAAAATGACTGTCTAGTCTCTGCCTGAACATATCCAACTGAGAGGGAGCTTAACAGATTTTGTGAAACTGACACCACTGTTGTTATTGTTATTCCTTTTTTTCTCACCTTCATTTGGAATCTGCATGTCTTTAATTTAAATTCATTATTTGCACTCCAGAACAAGAGAGATTAGGTCTTAACCTTACTTCTGTGTGAAATCCCTTAAACATAAAAAAAATAAAATAAATAAATAAATGTTGTCACCTCCCACCCTCCATTTCATCCCTCAAGTTTGAACATATCCACTCTCTTTTTTTATGAAATGTAACTTCTAATCCCCTCATCACCCTTCCTGCTCTTCTCCGTTTTGTTCCACTTTCTCTTAACACTTTTCAAAATGTGGTACCCAGAAACAGAAACAGAACTATTGGTTATATGGGGTCTGACCAAAGCAGAATAAAGTGAAATGATTACTTACCATAACTTCAAAACGATGCCTCTAGTGATGCAGACTAAAACTGAATGTGTCTCTCCATCACTATTATCCCAAGTAATATTATAAAGCCAGGCATCCTCCACTCCTGCCATTCTACTTTTTCATTTGATTTTTGCTTTTATGATAGGATAAGTTAATGGCCAGAAATAAAGAATGAACACGTTATACTGGAGAAAAAAATATTCACTGCAGATGTTAAGTTAGTACCACAGTTAAGTGAATCTGGGTTCTCTATTTACTTTGCTTATCAGAAGGTCACAAAAAGTCACGTGATCCTAGGATACTGCTACCATCATAAATGCAGGCTAGCTGCCAAGCATCCAAATATAGGTGATAAGGCAAGGCGAGGCAAGGCAAGACAAGGCAAGGCAAGACAAGACAGGATGTCATTTTTTTACTGTGGACATGACACCAGTGATGAGATTCAGCCAGTTCATACCAGTTCTGCAGAACCAGTAGCTAAATTTTGTTGAGTTCGGAGAACCGGCTAAATGCACCCGCTTCTGGAAGTCCGTTCTAGGCCTGGGAGGCCTGGGGGAGGCCTCCCAGGCCTAGAACAGCCCACCGGAAGTGCGGGGATGCCACTTCTGGAAGTCCATTCTAGGCCTTGGAGGCCCAGGCCTGCATCCACACAGAGAACCAGTTGTTCAGGGATTTGAATCCCACCACTGCATGACACACATCAAAAATGAAATTTAGTTGCCCGCTCTTAAAGTGAACACATACATGACACACACCTAAACATACTATATACAACACATACATACTATATACAACATTGGCCATGTGGCCATTGGGAAGCTACAATGGTCATAAGTGTGAAAAACTGTCATAAGTCATTTTTTTGAAAGCTATTATAACTTCAGTCACTAAATGAATGATTATAATTTGAGGACTACTCTGTAATTCAATTCTTATTTTTAAATGGTATTCTAAAGAAGTTTAGTCTTATTTTCTGACTTATTTTTTATTTTTCATATGAAACCTGATACAAAATTTGCAGTTCTGAGTACAAACATGGATTGCCAAGACTTATTGGGCAAATTAATTGAGCATAAATTAACTAATAAAAATATGGCTGATCTATAAGATACAAGGGACATGAAACAGCCCAACCTATTCAAATTCATATCTATATTCTGAATACTAAAGATCCTCTCCAGAGACTCCATTGCTGATCCATACTTACCATGAAAGTCCAGATGCCTTTTGAAAACATCACATTTGGGAAACCATGACCTGGATGATTGAGAATTTCCATAGACAACACTTTCTAATGTTTGTAAGATTAAAAAAAAGGAAACTTGATGTCTTTGCACTCATGCAAAATACCCACCTTTAGTCCTTGGTAGTTGTGGTAAAAGCTGCAGCTTGAGACCCTTAGGGCTGGTTATTAATGACTATGTTGCCTAAATTGCAGAGAAATGATTCCATGATAAACTTGACTTTGGGTCAACAATGAGACCATTTGTCTGAAATCGAGTCACATAACCAAAATTGATATTTCTATTAAAGGTTGAAACCAAACCAGTTCAGATACGACTCAGAACTGCAACAATTCATATTCCTATTCTTGAACAAGGGGTTATTTTCCTGGAAAAAAGATGGTATTGGCAAAATAAATTATCCAGTCCTTTAGAGTTATGAACTATGTATTTGTCACAAATTGTGGCGCTAAGCAGAAATGCAGACATGCAAGAAAAATGAACAAGTGTACTGTAGCTGGCTGCCCCCTTGAACAAATCACAATTATATTGTACATTGAAGCCTCTCCTTGCTTTGAAAAATTCCAGCAGTTGCACAGAGCCACCTTACTCATTTTAAAAACACAATAAATGCAATTACAGCCACACTGAAGCTTGAATTTAGGCCATAATGAATTCCTATGAGGGAAACCACCGCAAATTTCCCCTTAGAGGAATTTATAGTAGAATTGTTTTACATTTCTACTTAAGGTACACCTGTCGGTCTATATAAAGTGACAGTTTTGAGTGCAATACTGGGCAGTGGACTAGAAAAGCAGTGAGGAATAAAAAGGGAGTGGGAAATCCACTGTTTAACCCATTCTGACAGCTAACTATCTGCACGTAGGACAGATATAAAGCATTTCTATGTTGTTGTTGTTAGTTGCGAAATCGTGTCCGACCCATCGCGACCCCATGGACAACGTTCCTCCAGGCCTTCCTGTCCTTTACCATCTTCTGGAGTCCATTTAAGCTCATGCCTACTGCTTCAGTGACTCCATCCAGCCACCTCATTCTCTGTCGTCCCCTTCTTCTCTTGCCTTCAACCTTTCCCAGCATTAGGCTCTTCTCCAGTGAGTCCTTCCTTCTCATTAGGTGGCCAAAGTATTTGAGTTTTAGCTTCAGGATCTGGCCTTCTAAAGAGCAGTCAGGGTTGATCTCCTCTAGGACTGACCGGTTTGATCGCCTTGCAGTCCAAGGGACTCGCAGGAGTCTTCTCCAGCACCAGAGTTCAAAGGCCTCAATTTTTTGGCGCTCAGCCTTTCTTATGGTCCAACTTTCACTGCCATACATTGCATTTCTATAGGAAATGTTTAAAGCATTTTTATGGGAAATTATTTGCAGTATTTTCTTTTTGCAACATATTGCTCTGGAAAAAAAAAGTATCTCAGTCATCATTGCTCATGATTGTAAATTATATCTAGGTAAATACCAGCATCTGCTTCCCATGCAAACAGAATTCATCATCACAGAAACAGTCAGAATATCCTGGTTGAGTGAAAATATAACGGTTTCTTCTCTTTGCCAAGGAAATGTGAGGAACAAAACACAAGGAATATCATCAAAATTCAACTGTTCTTTTCAGTGGTTTGCGAGAGGATGCTCATTCTGGGGTTAGGTGCATCTATTCCATTCAGTGTACTTTTCACATGTGTGCATCTGTTTCTCTCTGTGTGTCTGTGTGTGTATACATCGTCAAAATTACAACCAGGAAGGCAATGGTCAGAAGGAAATGGTGCTTAGGAATACAGCAGGAGATATAGCAGGGGATACAGCAGCCAAATCTGAATAGACTAGTATTAAAGGGATGACCAATACAAGAAAATATCTGTAGCTCAGAGTTGAAAAGTGGGGTTCTTAGTGCTGTCTGAGCTTGGTGGCTTTCTTGCAGATTAACACTAGATCAGAGGTAGGCAACCTTGGTTCTTTTATGACTCGTGGACTTCAACTCCCAGAATTCCTGAGCCAGCTTGGCTGGCTCAGGAATTCTGGGAGTTGAAGTCCACGAGTCATAAAAGAGCCATGGTTGCCTACCGCTGCACTAGACCATGGATGTCAAACCTGCCAAGTCACAAGACGTGTTGCAATGTATCACAACTTTTTTTGCATTGCCAGAGCTGGGGTGGGCACAACCTCCACACAATGCAACCGGCCCATGGGCCGGCAGTTTGAAACCCCTGCACTAGACCAACAATCAACCAGTAAATAATACCCCAGTCAAGGAACTACCAATTCAGATAAGCAATCAAACAATAAACAGCCTAATCAAGGAATCATCTGGAACATTCTCACCAACAGTGACAGGCAAGCCACTTGTATATAAACAGTGAGCAAATTCTCCCTTTCTAGGACTGATGATGTTACTAAATTGGGTAATGAAACCTCTGCAAGAAAACGACCAAACGCAGAGAACACCAAGAACCCCACAGGGGAAATGCTAGAAGAATGAAGAAGAGCCAATGCCATTCCATTCTTTTTTTTTAATGGAGGAAATAGAAGTTTTGAAAATGTCCTGACTGTGGGAATTGTTAAATGATTGAATAGCCTGACTGAACAGTCAGTGGTTCCCTGCCACTGATGGTTATCAAACAAAGGTCTGGATAATCTGAGAATTCTTGACCTCAGCAGGGACTTACATATGCCTTTAAACCCTATAATTCCACACATCTACCTTTTATCTTCCGAGAGGCCCATGTAGTTATTGCTGGAACACATAAGCAGCCAATGGATTCTCTGTCATAACTATTGCATATGGAGAGCGTATTCATAGACACCCAAATTCTCATGATGGCAAGAGGTCAGCAAAACATTGGAATAATTGAAAGGAACAAATAAGAAAATGTTACAGCTCATGCAGAGTTTCAAAAAACAAACACATTTCCCTATGAAGCAGTCTAGACGTTGGCTCTACAGAAACAAACATTTAGCACCAACCAGGATCAGAAAGTTGGACTTATCACTGTTCATTTTTTTATCTAATTAATTAACATAGGAACTTTAGAACCTGCAAATCTCGGATTGCAGAGTTTCTACTCCTCTGCAATTTAATCAGAGTCCTGTTGAGAAAAATGCAAGATCAGTGGCAGCAAACATCTTAGCAGTGTTTTTTTTTTAAAAAAAGCCATTAAGGATAGTGAACCATCTTTTTCTGCTTAAGTATTGATCTGTTGCCAACTTTCCACTAGCTCATAGACAAAAGGAGCTCCTCAGACAAGAAAATTTCCAGGACCCAATATATCATTTGTAAAATTGATAGAAGAAGAACCAGGATGATCCAGCCATGCTTAAGATCCTGAAAGCATAAGATATTTTTTTTAATTTATTTATTTATTTTATTTATTTAGTTACATTTATATACCGCCCTTTCCCTGAGGACTCAGGGCGGTTTACAGGGAATTAAAAAATCCAACATACAAAAGTTAAAACCGAATTAAAAAATATTAAATTGACCTTGTACACAATTAAAACCCCAATTAAAAATTTCTCCTCAGCCTGGGCCCGAGAGCTCAAAGAGCCAGGTCTTCAGGCCCCGGCGGAATGATCGGAGGTCGGGGGCAGTTCTCAGCTCCACCGGCAGCTGGTTCCAGAGGGCAGGCGCTCCCACTGAGAAGGCCCTATCCCTGGGTGTCACCCGCCGGCAATCTCTCACCGGCGGAACCCTGAGCAGACCCTCCCTGTGGGAGCGCACTGGGCGAAGGGCATTTGATGCCGGCAGCAGGTGTTCCCTCAAATAACCCAGACCCAGGCCATTTATATCCCGCCCTTGTCCAAAGACTCAGGGCGGCTTACAAGCTTAGCAGTAGCCTTCATTCTATGTTATATGCCTGCTTATTAGGGTTTTCACACACACCCCAAGTGGCATTATTACAAAGTCAGCTTAATTGCCCCCAACAATCTGGGTCCTCATTTTACCTACCTCGGAAGGATGGAAGGCTGAGTCAACCTGGAGCCTGGTGGGACTCGAACCTGCACTAATTGCAGGCAGCGGGTGTTACTTAAGGAGGCATTAGCCCACTGCTCCACCAAGGCATTGACTGATATAAAGAAATCCTTTTGTAAAAATTATCACAAATAAAGTAATCCTAAAATGCTCCGCAGCTATCAAAATATATTAAATTCCAGCTTTCACCTAGGAAACGGATGGGAAATATTCAGCCTATGCAAGTTCCCATAATTCCAAGCTTCAGCTACCTATCTCAGTTTCATCTATGATGAATGATGCTGGAACTAATTCAGCAACATTTAGACTGTCTTTCTTTTAATGTGGGATCCTTGGTGATCTCTGAGCTTGGTTGCTTTTTTGTAGACATTTCATTACCAAACTAGGTAACTGCATCAATAAAGTGGGGTTTGCTCTCATTTCTTATTTCTCTGCAAGAAAATAACCAAGTTCCGAGAACTACAAATATTCTCTTTTAACTTTGACCTTTGAGTTCCTGACACTGAACCTACTACAGCATAACTAATACAAGCTATCAAAAGGATAAGATTACCATACATTGTTAACATCTCAGAAACAACCAACAGACAATCACATGGCATCTCTGTAGTGCACAAACCAACTAAAGCCATCCAAAACCAGGACCATAACACTAACAGCTACTATGTAGGACAAATAGGGAAAAGACTAGCAGAGTGCATGAACATCAACCAGCAGCTAGAAGACACAATGAAAAATTCTTAATTTTACAACATATTGACAGACTTAATCACAATTTCAACTGGGAAATCATGAGCATCGTAGAACTTAATCCAAAAACACTATAGAATTCCTGGAAGCTTATAACCCAGACAAATCAGCCATCAACAGGCACATAGAGATAAACAATATTCAAAAAAGAATAAAAAAGCTAAGAAGGAAGCAAAAAAATCAGAACTCCTTGTTAGCAAATGAACATCCAATAAGCAGAGATTAACACCAGAATTAACACCAGGCAACAATCAAGCAATAGGCAACTCTAATTAAGGAGCTCCACTCCCTTCTAGCACTGGAGATGTTGCGGGTAACAAAACATCTGCAAAAAACAACCAAGCTCCGAGAGCATCAAGGATTTCACAATTCAACCCTGAGCTACCTATATTCTCTTCTACTGTGATACTAGAGAGAGGGGGGGAGGATAGATAGATAGATAGATAGATAGATAGATAGATAGATAGATAGATAGACAGACAGACAGACAGAAAGACAGACAGACAGACAGACAGAGACAGACAGACAGACAGACAGATATAGAGCAAGAATAGGCAATTTGCCGAATGGGGGTTTGCAGAAATATTTTAGACGTTATTGGCCATGATAACAATAAAAATTAGTTTTGACCTCCAGTAGTTTTATTTGAGATGGTAGAATTGGAGTCTTATCTATTTATCATCTATCTATCATCTATCATCTGTCTAATCTTCTCCAGTCTAGGATAGAATTTTGTGTCACTGTATATGATAGTTTTCAACTAATGTTAAATAGGTGTCCATTAAGAAAATGTGTTGGGAGGGCTATGACCCTGGCTTAGGAGATCATTCGTTTCTACGAGAGATGCTTTGGACATCCATTTAGTCCAGGTTGGCTATGTATTGTTTTTTTTTTCCTAGAAAAAGGTAATTTTATCTGTTTTTCTTCCTACATTCATCTTCTCTATTATTTCTGGTGTTTTATTTATTTTTTTTATCAGAGCTCTATATGACTCACTTGAATGCTTGTGAATTTGAATTACTCTTAGCATAGGCTTCGTAATTGCCTGATAGATCAATACCATATTTTCTTATTATTGCTAAGTTTTCATAATAGGGTTGCTGTGTTCTCACCTTTTTTCCTTTCTCTAACTGAAATCTATTCTAATTTATGTAATAAGGACTAAAGTGAGAGAAATGTGCATTTATCACTGAAGTTATAAAAACTAAATCTCACTTTTCCTCCATTTGCTACAATTTTGTTTTACAGAAACGTTTGTTCCATTCTGTTACTGCATCACTTTGTTAATGTTTTTAGAAAGTGATTTTTTTAAAAAAAATTGCATTTTTTTAAAAAAAATAATAACATGGTAACATAGACATTCATAATTCTAAGAACTCTTGTTCTTATTTATTTTAGAAAATGTAGCAAGTTTTAAGTTTTAAATGACTAGGAAAAAGCAAAAATTGATTTAAAGGGAACTACTGTACCTCCATTTCAAATGTGGGGAAATGTGGCAAAATTAAAGTTTTATTTCAAATTATGCTCTGATGTTTAATTCACAGGCTCAATATGCTCCTAAATCAAGGGGTCCCTTGGTACCGGTCTATATAGCCTGTTAGGAACCGGGCTGTACAGCTGGAGGTGAGCGGCAGGCAAGAGAGAAAGGTTCATTTGTATTTGCAGCCACTCCCCAGCACTGGCATCACTGCCTCAGCTCCACCTCAGATCATCAGGCTTTAGGTTTCCATAGGAGTGCAAGCCCTACTATAAACTGCACAAGCAAGGGATTTAGGTTGCATGCTTCTCCTACCCCATCCCCAGTCGATGGAAAAATTGTCTTCCACTAAACTGGTCCCTGGTGTCAAAAAGGTTGGAGACCTCTGCCCTAGATCACATACTGTATAATTCAGAGCTCCTACTACAGAAATTCAGCAGCCAACAGACAAATTGGTATTCCTGCCTATTTTAGGAATAAAAAGGAATGCGTAAGCCTTTGGACAGGCCTAATGTATCCAAAAACTAAATAAAACAAAGATAAAACCGAACAACTTTAAATCTCTTAGTAGAAACCCCTATCTTCATGCCTCTTCCCATTTTTTTTTAAGTGCAGCTCACCTGTTAAAAACATTCTTCCTTTGGTAGAAACTCAGCACAAAATATAGATCAATACAGGTAGTCCTTGTCTTCCAATTGGTTACAGCAGCCATTCAAAATTATGATGAATCTCCCTGGGTTACTTACAACTCAGATTTGAAGTTCCGATGGTTGGGCCCTTCTCTCTGGTCATGTGACCACATTTCAGCCACTCTGCAACTAGGCCCCATTTATGTCTGTAGGCAATGTTTCCCAATCACATGACCTCATTTTACAATGTTTTTTTCTGAAAACCAGCATTTACTTCTACTTTTTAGCAATAATGTCACCCAGAGTGAACCATTGGTTCACTTTAATCATGACAGTCACTTAATGAACAAAAAAGATTGTAAAATTTATGAACATCACAAGATACAACCATGATGGGCAGTCTTCATTAGGGTCATAAGTCAAGGTCTAGCTGCACATTGTCCAGGTATCCTTATGTCCACTGACTTTGTGTGAAATTGGGGACATTTACTCCAGGCCTCTCAACCAATCCAAACTATAATTGATTAAATCAATTATGAAGAAATAAATTGTATATGTAAACAAATCTAAGAACTTTATTTTAACATATACTATATTCTTCCTAACATTTATATGGAGAACTCCTCAGGATATTTTTCAAAACAGAATAATGACATTTCTCAACTGATGGGACCTTTCTAGTGGTGCTCCATAAATTATTTTTTATGAAAAACTTGTTCTAGGAACTGAACTGAACAGAGTCACTTGGTTGAGATGGGCAATTATAAAAATTGAATAAATAAAATAAAAATAAAATAAAATAAAAAACTGGGCTGCACTTTACAACTAAACTTTACATCTATTTAAAATACATTAAAGTAAAATTTATCACCCACTTTCAAAAGTGACCTTTTGCACTGCCAGATTTTGAAATTATAAGGGCACAGATATAACCTTATACAAAGGCTAGATCAGGCTTTTACAGTCCATCCTTTTTTTCTAAACATCCAAATATATATTTTGTCATATTAATACACTTCTACCTCCATCTCAGTACACACAAAGTCAGAGCAACTAGCCTGGGCAGGCAAATTGGTGCAGATGTTTAAAATCTGCCTGAAAATAAAGCAGCTTTAAAATCTAGGCATATTTTAAATTTCTAGTAATCCTACTGGAAACATACACTTATTGTTTTTATACTTGTTGATTTGTTAAAGAAAAAAAATAAAATAATATGAAGATATATTCCTAGGTAATAATTAGAAAATGAAGCCTTACCCAAAACAAAAATTAGGGTCGAAATTTTTAGCATGACAGAAATTTCTTTCCTAGACTGAGCACATTTACTGAGTTTTTATCTGTCCAATTGTTATAGTGAATGGAGTTTTGGGAAAGCACTGCAGTGGATAATTGTGTTTCAGACACATACTTGTATTCCTCAGGGGCATCTCTAGTAAGTAATAGTCAATCCCCACCACCAGAAGGCCTACCTAGATACACCCCATCTCAGTTCAAAGTTGTCCTGAAAAATGATTGAAAACTGTGGCTTCAGGTTCCTTGATTTATAAACTTAATATAGCATATGTGGCTGAATAAAATCTTTATAGGTACTTTCCTGATAGTGAGAACAATTAACCAGTGGAATGGCTTGTCTCCAGAAGTTGTGGGTGCTCCAACACTGGAGGTTTTTAAAGAAAAAATTGGACAATACACCCTATTAAATGCATGAATTATATTCATGCATTTAATATTCCAATTCCCTAGGATTTTTGAAGCACTATTGGAAATCTTATAAGGACCTCTTATAAGTAAAGGTAAAGGTAAAGGTTCCCCCGCACATGCGTGTTAGTCGTTTCCAACTCTAGGGGCCGGTGCTCATCTCCGTTTCAAAGCCGAAGAGCCAGCGCTTGTCTGAGGATGTCTCCGTGGTCATGTGGCCGGCATGACTAGACGCCAAAGGCGCACGGAACGCTGTTACCTTACCACCGTAGTGGTCCCTATTTTTCTACTTGCATTTTTACATGCTTTCAAACTGCTAGGTTGGCAGAAGCTGGGATGAGTAACAGGCACTCACTCTGCTAGGCGGCACTCGGGATTCGACCCGCCAAACTGCCGATCTTCTGATCGACAAGCTCAGCGTCCTAACCCACTGAGCCACCGCGTCCCTATCTTAAATATAAGGTATCTTATAAAAATGATTAATGTCTTCCTAAATTATGCCATCCTGAAATAAATCAACACCCCATAATCCACATTACATATCTGATGTGAACACAATTTTATCTGCTTGTAAATCAGAATATATCTGTATCCATGACATTATTCTGTTGTTTTTTTCTTTTTCAATTTTCTTATGGCTAGTTTTGTAAGGAAAAATAGTTACAGGTATATATTTTAAAATAGTGATAAAAATACTTTTGACATTTGTCTAATATTGTCATATGCTCTCTGAGTTATCTCCTAAGAACCTAATTCAGAGGCCTTATTCATCCAACCTGATACAAAATTATTATATTTTCTACTATAGTGTCTCCTAGCTAAAAAATCAGCAATTTATTTCATAGAATGTTGAAGTAAAACTCCATTTATTTGGCTAAGCATTTTTAATGCAAATTCAAGCTTTTTAAAACACACACACACACTTTTTTTTCCAGTAAATAATTTGCTGGATAGCATATTACTGAATTTGTAGCATAAAATCTTGATGAACAAAGTCTCATTTTTTTATCAAATTGAAAGAGTCTGACAGCAGTTGGAAGGAACAAACACTTTTAATCGGGTTTAATTTCACAACAGTTTGTTCACATATTTTAAGCATGTTTTACTCCAATATTTAAAAATATCTTGTTAATGTGATACACAGTATGCCATGAAGCCTAAATTTAAAAAGCAGAATGGTATATGTATAGTCATATGTCTGGGTTTTTTCTACATATGTGGAATACTAAATGAGATTTTCACCCTAGATAAAGTTCTGCACTTAAAATTGTCCTACAAATACTTCTCCTGACAGCGAGACTAACTAACTAGTGGAACAGCTGGCCTTCAGAACTTGTGGGTGCTCCATCACTGGAGGCTTTTAAGAAGAGACTGGAGAGCTACCTGTTTGAAATGGTATAGGGCAGGGGTAGGCAACCGTGGCTCCTTCCTGACTTGTGGACTTCAACTCCCAGAATTCCTGAGCCAGCCATGCTGAGGGGAAAGGGAGAGGTTTCCAAGCTGAGCCATGCTGGCTCAGGAATTCTGGGAGTTGAAGTCCACGAATCATAAAAGAGCCAAGGTTGCCTACCCCTGGTATAGGGTCTCCTGTTTGAGCATAGGATTGGACTAGAAAGGACTGTGGGGTCCTTTCCAATCCTGATATTCTATGTTCTATATATTTTCAGTGGAGTGTGGAACAAATTATCTTAGAAGGAACTTCCTACGACATCGTCCACTATTTTTTGCACTCTTTTAATTTCTCTTTCCAGTGTTACTTTGATCTTTTGCTACAGCAGCATTTGACAGAGCTTCTTGTTTGTCTACCATGACATGACCTCAGTTACTCAGGAATTGGATTCTGACATTATAGTGCCCTGTAGAAAATTAGGCTATCAGTGTGGATGAACAGCAATCTGAGTCACTGAAGGAAGAAATCATATGGGCTGATTTTCTAAGCAGCCAAAGCACATTTTCTCCTCCTAGGAGTAATAATAAAGCTATATCAAAATCCCACCCCTTAAAATCAATGACAGGCAAGGACAAATTTCTTGGCTATTGTTTGATTATGTGGCCAAAGATATCTAAAGCCTTTTTCTCTTGCATCACCACACTTATTTTCAAGATGAGGAAACAACCACATCTCTCTGCTCAGTTTAGGCCTGCTGAAATAATGGCAAGGCCCGCTGGTGCATTAGCTTGTACTCCCTCGATTTAAATGAAAGGTGGTTAATAGTGACAAAATGCAACAGTAGCCTTGATATCAAAAGGGATAATACAGGTTAAACTCCTAAGAGAATCAATGAAAGAAATATGTGGTAGAAAGCATCAGCATTGGGTGGATTTATGTTAAAGGGGAATAAGGAAAAGGATGCTTGATGGTATAATGAAAGCTATGGATAAGAGAAAAATGTATGTGAGACAATAATAAAAGGACTGCTGCACAATTGAACCCCAAAGTTCCAAACAAAACTCTTGCCAAGCGCTGTTAAGTGAGTTTTGCCCCATTTTACAGATCTTTTTGCCAGTGAATCACTGCAGTTGTTAAATTAGCAACATATTTGTTAAGTGAATCTTTTTTTCCTACTTATTTCACTCATTGGAAGCTTGCAAAAGGTGACACCTGGACACTGCGACCGTCATAACTACATGCCAATTGCCAAGAGTCTGACTTTTGATCAGGTGACCATGGGGATGCAGCAATGGTCGTAAATGTGAAAAATAATTGTAAGTTACTTTTTTCAGTGTCTTTGTAACTTTGAATGTTTATTAAATGGGTGGCTGTAAGTTGACAACTACCTGTAATTGAGGATCAAACTTATTGTATAACTTGTATGAATGCAATACAGGCGCAATATTAAAAAAATCCAGTAAGAGAGCAAGAACTGCTAAATTTTAAAAGAGGCCATGAAAATTGGAGAGCAATTTTGATAGGAAGAAAAAAATTGCTTGGGAAACAGGGCAAAGATGTCTCAGCAAGCAGCAAGCAGAAAGCAGCAAAATAATTGTCAAAGAGTGGAAATAAAACAAATATTCTAAATTATTATCAAGAAAATGATGCTAAGGAAATCATAAATGTTATGAGAATGTTGAAAACAGTTAGATTACATTAGAGATAACAGTTGAAGAAATGCTAAAATATGCATGCTGTTTGCTTATGTATTTTTAGTAAACATTGTTGGCTAAGAACCCAGATTATTTTCAGTAAATGTTAGATAGATTGCATGATGCATTATGAGAAAAATTATCTATGTGGTCACTAGGGATTACTAGGGATCAAAAATAAATTGAGGGCATATAATCAATCCTCAATCAATCAATGATTGATGCAGTGAGGAATATGACCCTGAAAATTAATTCATCAAAGACCAAATAGTTGTATTTGACAAAGAAAATGTATAATATAACTTAAATGAAGAATGAAGGGAATAAAACCAAGTGGATATATTTATGCCCCTTGACTGAATGCTTAATAAAAATGGAGAAAGATAAAATTTAAAATGTGCAAATACTAGTAGACTAATGTAGTGACTAATCATCTGTTGCAAGGAATTGAATGTGAAAATGGTTATGTATAAGAGTGTGTTTCTACCCACATTGTAATAATAATGATGATGATGATGATGATAATGATGATGATGATGATGATGATGATGGAAGGGACCTTGGAAGTCATCTAGTCCAACCCCCTGATCAGGCAGGAAACCCTATACCATTTCGGACAAATGGCTGTCCAGTCTCTTCTTAAAAACTTCCAGTGTTGGAGCATTCACAGCTTTTGGAGGCAGGTTGTTCCACTGGTTAGTTGTTCTAACTGTCAGGAAGTTTCTCCTTAGTTCTAGGTTGCTTGTCTCCTTTATTAGTTTCCATCCATTGCTTCTTGTCCTGCCTTCAGGCGCTTTAGAGAATAGCTTGACTTCCTCTTTTTTGTGGCACCCCCTGAGATATTGGAACACTGCTATTATTATTATTATTTATTAAACTTTTATACCGCCCTTCTCCCGAAGGACTCAGGGCAGTGTACAGGGCAATAAATATCAAAATGTAAATACAAAAGTTAAAAAAGAGATTAAAAATAATTAAATAATTATGCCCAAGAATACAATACTAAAAATGTGTAAGAACTTATTTAAATCCAACCCCAAACCCATCAGACCAGGCCAGATTGTCCAAATAGATAAGTTTTTAAATCACGCCGGAAGGAGCACAGGTCGGGGGCCATCTGGAGCTCAACTGGAAGGCGGTTCCACAGGTCTGGCGCGCCCACAGAGAACGCCCTCCACCAATCGACATTCTTTGATCGGAGGCACCCTGAGGAGGCCCTCTCTGTGGGAGCGCACTGGACGGAGGGAAGGTGCTGCCGTAGGTAATCCGGACCCATGCCATGTAGGGCTTTGTAGGTCATAACCAGCACCTTGAATCTATCATGTCACTCATTGCCCTTCTCTTCATTAAACTAGACATACCCAATTCCAGCAACCGTTCCTTATATGTTTTAGCCTCCAGTCCCCTAATCATCTTTGTTGCTCTTCTCTGTACTCTTTCCAGAGTCTCAACATCTTCTTTACATTGTGGTGACCAAAACTGGATGTAGTATTCCAAGTGTGGCCTTACCAAGGCATTGTAAAGTGGTATTAATACTTCACGTGATCTTCACGTTTTATGGAAGTGAGAATCTGGTATACCAAAAAAGAAAAAAAAATCAGTTGAATGTAAACAAAGTGGAGTACTTAGGAAGTGACTGTAATCAAACAAGAAAATACAGGGTCAAGAAATGAATGGATGCCAAATGAATGTTGATTATATATAAAAGTGAGTGACCAGTACAAAAAAAGGTTATCGAGAGAATAAATGAGAATGAAACCTCAAAATGATGACATGAAGAAAAGATGAATGAATCAAGAGGGTCATTTAGGATGGAATACATCAGATCTTCAAAGAAAGGTGAAAGGTTTAAAGAGGCAATATACAAATTAAGGACATGGTCAAAACAGAGATGTTTATGGGCACAGAAAAAAATATCAAGAAGTATTGTGAATGGTGCTTATGTAAA
This sequence comes from Vipera berus, assembly GCF_964194415.1. Taxonomy (NCBI): domain Eukaryota; kingdom Metazoa; phylum Chordata; class Lepidosauria; order Squamata; family Viperidae; genus Vipera; species Vipera berus. The sequence goes on from NC_138206.1 coordinate 17,918,227, forward strand.
GTAGCCGTACTTAAGGTTTCTTTATCTATTTGTTATTTCATCCCTTTGATGTGTTTCTCTTACTATTTTTTTTGTTCCTCTCTTATATTCTGTATAATGTTGCTCACTCCAAAAGTAAATAGACTGATGGGGATGTATGTATGTGGAGGTTTAACTCTAGATTGTTTTCTGGCATAGCTGGAAGGCAACCAAACACTTTGTTGTTTTTAGATAATCTCCTTTTAAAAAAAAAAAGGTTCAGCCAAATCAAGTTGTCAACTTCCATAATTCACAGAAGTGATATCTAGCTGAATACCTGGGGAAAAAAAGCCAATGTTTGTTCAGGACCACCTTGTATCTTGACAATTTTTCATCACAGAGGTTGAAATAAGATAAATTAAACAGCTATCGAGACTTAAACCCAGGAGGTTTTGACTGTCTACAGGAAGCAAAGAAAATGCAGAAGATTTATGGGTAAGCGTGTCTTATAAATACAGGTATAATACATTGGAGACTGACTGCATGATATGGTTTTTAATCATACAAACCTTTCACCTGGTTTCTTCCAGTAAGGCAAGAGAATCATTTCCCTATTTGATCATAACTCACATCAAATCAATTCAAAAAAAAAACAACAAAAACAAACCCCACTGGGATCTAAGTTTTAAGTTCATGGAAAGAATGGGAAGTCTATGTTATTTAAAGATATGTTTACTAACAAATGGTGTCAGAAGAATTTAAAAAATGTCTTATGTTAGTTTAGGTTTTCATTAAAGTTCTTACAAATCACTGAGATAGTCATTGATATCTCACACTGATTTCCTTTTTAAAGAACATGACTGGTGTATGAAAGCTGTTTACAATGATTGATCTATTGTAACAATGAGCAAAGGGGCAATAATAGAAACCTTTTATATTTTGCATTTGTACTTGAGTTCAATGCACCTATTATTTTGTGCGAACTATCCAGTTCAGTGGATGTAATAAGGCAGGAGATTCTGTTCCAAAGTACTTACAGCTAATATTCACAAATGTTTAGAGGAGATCAAATGCATTTCAAAAGTAAATGTTGCCCATGGGGATTCAGACTCTTCTCCAAAAAAGAGAAAATTATTCAAGATATGACAGGCACTGGCACACTTACAAGGGAAAAAAAAGGATGTTTGTCCGTGATTCGGCAGGTCAGAAATGACCTCAGATAACCTCCAGCTAGTCAAATTATTGCTTTATTAAAATATTTATTAAATTAAAGTTATGCAGAAGATGCCATTTTAAAAAGAAAACATTCCTACATGTAGAATACCGCCCTTGAAGACATGGCAACAGTGACTTCATATCAGAGTCTTTGGTGTTCTCTAAGCTTGGTTGATTTCTTGCAGTTTCATTACTCAAACTAGGTAATATCATCAGTAAGGAGTGGGATTTGCTCTCAATTTATACTGTAGTAACTTGCCCTGTCAGTTCAAAAGCATGCAAACGTGAGTAGACAAATAGGTACCACTTTGGTGGAAGGTAATGGTGTTCCATGTGGCTCGGGGTATAGTCCTGTTGGCCTCATGATCATGGAAGTGTCTTCGGACAAAGCTGACTTCCCTGGGTAAGAAACGGAGATGACAACATCCAGGTGCCCAGAAAACCCCTTAAATTTGATGGCCAATGTGGCCTTGCCCTTGACTGTGACTCTGGCACTCTGGAAGTCAGTCAGAATAATGTCAGATGGCCTGAGCTTGGCCCATCTCTTGCTGTGATTGCAGATGAAGTTGAATGTTTCAAGTGATATAATAGACATGGCTGAGTCCATGTCCAGCTCCATCTTGCAAGGGACCCCTTTCAGCTCAACCTGTAGTCGAAATTTTGGCTTAATGGGGTGGCAAGCTCCTGTGCGGCAAATGATTCTGCAGCTGAAGCAAAACCCTATGCTAAAATGCCACAGGGCCCCAGTACCTCTCCTGATCGGAATGTCCAACTGGTGGTTCGATTGCCGGTCCTTCTGGCAACCTCTGCAGATGGATGCAATGTGGCCAGTCTTCCCACAGGCCTGGCACATGGCTACCCGGAACCTACAGTCCATGCTTTGGTGGCGGCTGCCACACCCTGGGCACTTAAGGAAGGGACCTGCCTTGTAAGTCGTCCCTTGTTGATTGTTGCTGCGACAATGTTGGTCGTCGTGCCTTTGGAGCTTGTTGTCTTCTGTGTTGTCGTCAGAGTCTTCAGCATGTTCAGCATCCTCGTGGTGGACGGTCTCCTCGTGCTGTGCTGTTTTGGTGGGCCGCATGGCTTTTACAGCCCCGGCAGTGGCTTCGTCCACCATGATCTCCTTCAACGCATCTGGAAATGACAGAGTCTCTTTGGCGGAGAGTTTTTGTTGCAACTCTTGATTTTGGAGGCCACATATGAGCCAGTCCCAGAGCCTCTCCTCTACATTGGAGAACTGGCACAGGCATGCAGCCTGCCTCAACACCGTGATGAATTTGGATGCTCTTTCACCCGGCTGTTCAACCCTCTGTTCAAATGCATGCCACCAAGCTATTACCGACAGCTTGGGCTGGAAGTGGTCACTGAGCCATTTCTTCAAGTCCATGAACATTACGGACTCCAATGGCATCGGTGCAAACAAGTTCTTTGCAATGTCGAACATGGCTGGACCGCAAACACACAGGAGCATAGCGGCCTTCAGGCCATCCTCGGCAACTTGGTTGGCGCGGAGGTAGTTCTCGACCCTGAATAGGTACAAGAACCATCTTTCTGGGTGAGCTATGTCAAATTCTTCCAGCTTTCTGACCTTCACCATCTCGGTTGGTCTTCGTGGCTGGGCTTGTCGTCTTCTTGTCCTGTTCCTCCATATGACCAGGGACTGATCCTCAGGACTCATGGTCGCTAGCGTGGCTGTGCTAGGCCAACCATAGGGGGGGGAATTGCTTTCCCGCTGGGTGCATTCCAGCCTCACCCCTAGTGACTCTCAGCTCTGTTGAAGGAGCAGGATCATTGAGTTCATTGCTTGATAGAAAAGACGAGGCGAGTGAGTTCAGTCAGAAACATTCTTTATTGGCTAGTAGGAACCAAACTGGGGAACAGGGCTGTGAATGCAGATATTTATACCCTGGCCTCTAGGTGGCAGCCAATAGGTTTAAAGCAACCTATTGCCGCCCTAGAGGCAGCCAATGGCGATGCTGGAGACAGATTGTCTGAGGAGCTGGGAGCCGTTAGCCATCTCCCTGCTTAAGCATCCATCCAGCATTCAAACCCACGTGATACACTCAGTAAAACAAAGCCTAATACATTACATTAACTATCAGATAGCAAGATACAGGTAAATTCAATCAAAGGGCAGAGAGAAAAGCTAAATGCTTTGCCCAAATTTAAGTGAAGGTAGTGTAGTGTCTTGCGTGGGTTCCCGGTCATAAAGGACAGCAGACTCGGTTGATTTCAACTGGTTTATTTATCCCTCAGGAACCCTGACAGCACGTTTTAAAACCCCTTTTATACTGAAGCCGGCGAGCCTTCGCCCAATCCCCGGCCGAGGATTCTCCCACCGCTTGTGTTCTTAACCAATCAGCGGTAACCGCATGTGGAGCTGTCAACTTGTAGCTGTCAGCGGTAACTGTCAAACTTGCGCTGTCAAACTGCAACTGTCAAATGCACTTTTAACTATTATACATTACAGGTAGCACAGAATGATTTAAGTTGCAGTGCTGATTCTTATCAGAAGTTATTATTTCATGTAAATTTCACAAACACTGATGAGCTGCTGTTTCTTTAAAGAACTAATCATAGCTAGCTTTAATAAGGTACAATTTATAATTTGAAGAATCTTTGGAAATACAATCATTGCATAATTCAATAATCAACACATAATTCATTTATTTAAAGTTCAACTTTAGGATGCACAGTAATACATTTCATTTAGTGTGCATTTGGGTCCTCTAAAGTGAAGGGTCTTGGATGCTGCCTTTTTGCTGCTTTGAAAAGAAGGCTTTGCTCATGCTGATTGGAGGGAAGGTAACATCTAATGAAACCCAGTTTTCAGGGTTTAAAATCATGATCCTGCTTTCCCTTACTGTCCTTAGATATGAGAGTAAGGCAAAAATTGGCTATTTGGAATGACGGAATTGCAGTAGGTTTTACTTATTTATTTACTTAAATTTTTATGCTGCCCATCTCCTCCAGTTGTGTCCGACTCTAGGGCATACTGCTCTCATTGTTTCCTGAGCCAATGTTGTCCAAAAACATTTTCCATGGTCATGTGGCCAGCATGGATATATGCCAATGGTTCATGGAATGCTTTTACCTTCCCACCAAAGTGGTACTTATTAATCTACTCACACTTACATGCTTTCAAATTGCTAGGTGGGAAGGAGATGGGGCAAGTAACGGGAGCTCACCCCATTGCACAGCGCTTGTTACCTGAACCCAGGCTGACAGTTTTCCAGCTGACAACCCAGCACCTTTAACCGCTAAGCCACCAAACCCCTTCTAGCTAGCTTACATATTATAAAAAGATAAAAAGAAAAATAATTAAAATATTAAAACTATGCAAATTAAACATTTAAAACTATGCACAAAGACTAAGAGACAGACAGCACAAGGATGAGGTCTTCTTATTCTGTAAACCAGGGGTCCTCAACCCCTGGTCCGCGGACTAGCATCGGGCTGCGGCATGCCAGACACTGGTCCATGCAAACAAGCAAAGCCCCATCCACAGGATGCAGGCAGTACATGAAACCACGTCCCCTCCAGTCTGCAGAAAAACCTGTCTCCAGGGAAGCAGTCCCTGGTGCTCAAAAGGTTGGGGACCTCTGCTGAAAAACCACCTCCAACAATGAGTGCCCCCTCAGGACCCCAAGCCAACAAGCAAACCATAAGATCAAAAGTGTGGGAGCTGTTTTCACATCCAATAGTAGAGTGTTTAACAGGGATGGGGGCCACAGTGGAAAAGTCTTTCCTTCTCCCACCCACCAGAATTCCTTAGTAGATGGGGTCTGTGGCAGAACATAGCATGAGGCCATAGCTGACTCAGGAATTCTGGGAGTTGAAGTCCATGAATCATAAAAGAGCTGAAGTTGCCTACCCCTGAGCTAGACAGAGTTCTCTATTAGTTCACATTGATATAACTCTGAAATTGTTCATAGAATACCCACAATAAGATGATTTCCTTTAGGAAATTACACTAGTAGGAGCAAAATTTGAAGATCACAATAACATACATATTCATACAGAATAAAGCCTTTGTACTGTAATATAGGAAAGAAGTAAAGGAATTTTACAGATTAATAATAATCTAGAAATAAGGAGTCTTCCCTTGGATAAAGTTATTAAGTAATTGAAGTATATTTTTTTCAGTTTACATTACTAAGACAAGAAGGGAAGAAATACTCAGGAAAAAAGAAACATGAAGAAGATAAATTGAAAAAAATCTGAAGAAACAAGACAAGTCTTTAACCAGCTGAAAATAGAAGAGAATAAGTATGTTAAAAGAAACTTTTGAAGCAGAAAAGTCTTTATTTACTAAAATAAAAATAGTAACAATGGTTGGATCTTTTATCAAGTAGGAAAAAATAGCTGTAGTTAGAAAAAAAATAGCTTTACCGTTTTAAATAATATACAGATAATATTCTGGTATATTTTGACCCAGTATTATATTTTAAGTATTACTATAGTAGCCAGAAGTGAAGGGAAGAACTCTGTTTGCACTGAATCCTAAACAGATTAAGAAAGATTCTTTTCAAAGAAGGTTTGAAGAACAAAAGAGTATTGGTGAGGACTTCAACTTTTTATTTATTGGCTACTAACTTCTGTGGACTTACTTACAAGAGTGGTTTGATTTCTAATGCCTACATTGATTCTGGCTCTGTTTCCTCTTTATGGTAAAACATTTATTTTTTCTGCTGGATTTTTGCTTACCATGTTAGGTAAACTCCACCATTTAGCTTTGTAGAGCATAGCGTATACTTAACTGAACCTAGCCACTGCAATTCATTTAATAATACAATGTTAATTTGACCTAAATCAGCCTTTGTGCTAGTTCTTTATAGTTCCCAAATTACTTACTTAATAGTTTTGTGTGTAAACTGTCAGGTTTCCTGGTACAGGAATGAAATATTCAAAAATAATTCATTGCTAGTAACCTACCCTTCCCATTGTTTTGACAGAAATATGGGATATATACAAATTTACATAAGACATCAACAGAGACAATTATCAATGAGTTGTAACTCTCAGCAACAATAATCATGTTTGCTGGTAGAACCTGGGTGCTTGAATGTTAAATTGTGATGTAGGACTCCTCTACACAAGTGTCCCCCAATCTTTTTGGTACCGGGGAACAGTTTCGCAGAAGACAATTTTCCCACAGACTGGGAGAAGAGTAGCATACCACCTAGATCTCTCATATGCTCAGTTTACAGTAGAATTCGTGCTCCTATGAAAATCTAATGGATGATGATTTGAGGTAAAACTGAGGCGGTGATGCTACTGCTGGGAATTTCAGAAAATACAGATCACTCACTTGTCCACTGCTCACCTCCATCTATAGGCCCAGTTCCTAACAGGCCCGGGATGAATACCAGTCCATGGCCTGAGGGTTGGGGAAGAAATAACATCACGAAGGTCAAAAAATAGTTTGCAAATAACGGAATTTATGTAACTTATGTGATTTTCTTGATTATGCCATGATGCATATGATGTCATCATGGTTTATATTGCCCCTATCCAGATGATGTCAGGAAAAATGTTAGGCTAGTCTGTTGCCCTGGCTTTTATTTTATTAGAAGAGCAATATTTGTAAGTGGAAATATCCCTTCTCTGTGCAGTTTAAATAGTATAGTCCAGGGATTATTTTGCTGGACCATCAACCTTTTGTAAGCAGCTCCTTGATATGCATTTGTAAAAGTAGATCAAGTCCAAATGATATTAAGCACATGACAGATCAAACAGGTGTGCTTGTAAAGGGGATTATTTTGGTCACATTTCCAGCCGTTATAAAAGAATCCACCTCCAATCTCATGCTTCCTCACTAGAAGCTGCTAATGCTAATATTGCATATTGATTAAACAACTGCAAATGGATTTTGACAGCAAAGGAGGCCATGATTTAGTTAAATTGGCAGAGTGCATAACTCAAGATGTGTAGGAAATACTAAATAATGTTGTATGATCTAAGTTTTCAAGGGCAGAGATGATAAACTCTTGTTTTCTGCACTGTGGCTATTCATCAACCAAGAAGACATTCCCATAAGCAAAATGCAACAAACTTTTCTTTCTTCCATTAAGCCCATTTTTCACTGAAGAGCTCAAATGCATAAAAGTTGTGTTACAGGTTTTTAGAAATAAGTCTTCAAAATGAAGAAACGGCAAAATATTAGAGGAAAGTAAGAATTCCCAAACTGGAATCCTATGGGCCATTTAATTCCTTATGTTTTCCCTATAAGAAAGCTACTAACTGGAATTCACTAATATGGTGATACTGCTCAATCAGCTGCATTGTACTTTGGGCTAACCTCAACAGAAAATATCCCCTTTTTCCTTGGCATGTTCAAATTTAATAGTTGAGTGATTTTTCTCCCCTTTCACACTTGTGGCTTGATGTCCTGATTTTTTTTTAAAAAAACTTGGCTGTTTTCCCAGGTCTTGGGGTAGGATCCTTGTGAATCTTTTGTTGACTTTGTTTCATAATGTATGAAGTTTGGTTTGGCTGGATGTATATTATCTTTTTTTTAACCTAATCATTTTCTATCTTTTAAAAATGTAAGCTGCCCAGTCATTTTGGAATCAGCCAACCTTTAAAAGGTATACTTACTGTGTTTAGTATAGGTTCAGTCATAAAACTTAGTTATGCACTGAGAAATTCTCCTGCATTTTTTCCAACCGTTCCCATTCAATTTAGTGAAGCAGAATTTGCATACAGTAAGCTGAGAAGAGAATTGAGGAAAGATTATCATGGAGGACAATGCCCAACAGAGGCTTCACTTTCTTAGGGTCTTGCGGAAGAACAGGGTAGAACAATGGCTAATGACCCTCCTTTACCGGTCTACTATAGAGAGTGTCCTCTCGTATGGTATTGTGGTTTGGTATGCTGGTCTGACAGCCGCGGATAGGAAAGTATTACAGAGGGTGGTGAGCACAGCACAAGACATTGTGGGCTGTTCCCTGACACCACTGGATGACATCGCCAGGGCTCGTTGCCTTGGAAGAGTGAGGAAGATTCTCAGGGATGACTCACACCCTGGACGGTATCTCTTTACTCTACTACCATCCGGTAGGAGATATAGGAATATAGCCAGCTGTACCAACAGGCTGAAAAATAGCTTTTATCCGTGGGCTGTTAGGCTTTTAAATGGGACATAATCTTATGCAGAATTGACTTGGGAGGCCGGTGTGTGGTTTAGTTGGTTCACATAGTGTGGTGGGATGGAGGGTTTGTTGTCACTGTGTGTTGGGGGGAGAGAGCACAGGGGGAGGCTCAGCTAATCTCAATATACACATGTTGTACTTTGACAATAAAGGTTTATTATTATTATTCTTATAATAATTCAAATGAGGTCAAGACGTTTCTATGATGTTTCAGTCTGTCACTGTTCAGATTGAATCAAAGGGTAAACTGATCAAAAAGGTCAAGATGGCAGTCAGAACTGTGCAATTTGAGCCCCACCTCTTTGTGCGTCCATACAACATTGACTTACACAAAAAAGGAATGGAACTACAATTGTGGGATTGTGTCTACCATCTTTTTTAATATATCATTTCAGATATTGGACAGCCATTTGACTGGGATGGTATAGGTTTCCTCCTTGGACAAAGGTTTGGACTAGAAGACTTCAAAACTCCTTTCCAAGTTTGTTACTCTGTATTCAGGTTCCACAGGTGTGCAATCCCTCTCATTCAATAAGTAAAGAAGTCAGGTAGAGAGTCTCACCAGCGGGCCATTTTAGTACTATTCTACTAACATGAATAAGAGATAAATCTACCTTTAAGAAATCATTGGAGAATTCATCCTCTTACCTTGCCCATGAATTTGATGGACAATTTCAAATTATCATTTGTGCTTACAGATAATCCTTGACTTTTAACTATTCATTTTGTGACCATTTGAAGTTACAATTGACAACACAAAACCTACTTATGACCCAATTTTAAAATTCCAATGGCTTCACATACAAGGTCTAGGACAACTCACCACAGCCAACTTGCCACAACCAACTCACCGTACAACTCAGTGCAGGACAAGAGTTACATAATATCGAAGAAATGGTGGAATAGAATCATTAAAGAAAGGATGCAAAAGGAGGGACAAAATGAAATGTGAATGACAAAAAAATACAATATGTTTAAAATTATTTTAAATAATTAAATTGAATTGTTGAATTGTCCCACGGCAAATTGTCCCATGGCAAGTTGTACTTGGTGAGCTGTTCTGCGGCGAGTTGGCCATGGCAAGCTGGCTGTGGTGAGTTGTCCTGCAGTGTGTAGTCCCATTCCATCACAAATTTATTTATTTATTTATTGATGGGATTTATGTCCTGCCCTATCTCCCGAAGGACTAAGGGCGGCTAACAACAAAACATATAATAAGTACAGAAATCAAGATAAAAATAAAATTAAAATCATCTGTGCAATAAATTAAAATTAAAAACTAAAAATAAATTAAAAATTCCAAATATAATTAATTAAAATGCCTGTCAGTCCAGGTCAGCCTGGTGGAAAAGGAGTGTTTTGAGGCCGGGGCGAAAGGATTGGAGATTTTGGGCCATCCGAAGCTCAGGGGGGAGCTGATTCCATAGGGCTGGTGCTCCCACAGAGAAGGCCCTCCCCCTGGGGGTCGCCAGCCGACATTGCTTAGCTGACGGTACCCTGAGGAGGCCTTCTCTGTGTGAGCGTACTGGACGATGGGAATTTGTTCCCGGCAGCAGATGGTCCTGCAAGTATCCCGGACCTAAGCCATGTAGGGCTTTAAAGGTAAGTACCAGCACCTTAAATCTCACCCGGAGGGCAACCGGTAGCCAATGCAGCTCACGCAGGAGGGGTGTAATATGGGAGTATCGGGGTGCTCCCATCACATTCAAGGTCTTAGTGATGGTTTTTAAGTCCCTACATGGCATGGGTCCGGAATACCTCGGGGACCACCTGCTGCCGGCGTCAACTCCCCTCCGCCCTGTGCGTTCCCACAGAGAGGGCCTCCTCAGGGTGCCTCCAGTCAGAGAATGCCGGCTGGTGGCCCCCAGGGGGAGGGCCTTCTCTGTGGGCGCCCCGGCTTTGTGGAATCAACTGCCGGTGGAGCTCCGGATGGCACCGGATCTCCGCTCCTTCCGGCGCGGGTTAAAGACCCACCTGTTTGAACAAGCTGGCCTGGCCTGATGGGGAGTTAATTTGGGTTTTAAATATTTGTATATTTTATTGTTTTATCTTGGGCATTAATTTAATTCTATTTTAACTTTTGTAGTTTTGTATTTTTATCATATGCCCTGTTCACCGCCCTGAGTCCCTCGGGAGAAGGGCGGTATAAAAATTTAATAAAACTAAACTAAACTAAACTACCCGCACGGCTGCACTCTGCACCAGCTGAAGCCTCTGGGTGGTCTTCAAGGGCAGCCCCATGTAGAGAGCATTGCAGTAATCTATACGGGAGGTAACGAGTGCGTGGGTGACTGTACGTGGGGCATCTCAGTCCAGAAAGGGGCGCAACATAATTGCAATTTGAACACTTGGCAACCTGCTCCCCTTTACGGCTGTTTGCAGTGTCCCGTGGTCACATAACTGTTATTTTTGATGGTTTTTGCCTGTTTTTTGGTATTTACTTCCAGTTACCAGCAAAAAATGCCCATTGGGTAAAATGGATTTACTTAGTGAGAGCAATGTTTGCTTAACAATTGCTGAAAAAACTGCCCAAACGTTAGCACCAGTCATGTGATGCCTCAACCTACAATCACAACAATTTATGACTGTAATTTTGGGCTCAGTTATGGTTGTAAATTGAGGGCTACCTGTAGTTATTTGAGAAAAATTAAATTAAAACAAACTCAAGTAGCAATGGATTGGTATATATCAGCCTAGTTAGAGAATGCATGCTTCATAAACCAAATGGTCCTACTCAGCAAAAACCAGTATTGATTCTGCCCATGACTGTCTCATCTGATACAACAGTGTGTATCTTAATGCAAGTCAATAGCATTATCAAATTAATCTGCCTTTGTCAGACACATTAGTACTTAGCTTATTGTGAATCATTACCTACTGTCAAATATGGGACAATAAAAAATGAAAACATATGAATGCAGCAGGCTTGCTTCAAATTCTATTAATTTCTCTAATGTGTAGAATTTATTCCGAGGGGTAAGCTTCCAAATATAAAAGATCAGTGCTAATCATTTACTGCACTAATGATAAAATGGAACTGGATCTGTTTGAGTGTAAAAAAAAAAATATGTCAGAAATGAGGAAGAAACTAAGGTGTGATAGTTCATTTCTGTAAAACAAACTGCAGATAAATAGGTTGACACAAATGCACATACACAAAAGGGATCTTGGGTGTTGCTGCTTGAGAAGCTTCAGAGTGTTCAAAAGAAATAATCACCACTTTGTTCTCCCATTTTTCTTTCTCGGCTGATATGACAGACACCCACGCGTCCAAGAAGGTTCTCTTGGAAAAAGCAAAGACAGTGAGAAAGAACTGGGGTTTTTTTAGCCATTATTTTTTTAAGTGAGAATCATTTTTATTGATCCCATAAATATACCAGTGCAACACAGAGAGAGTAATTTTTCAAGCCATCACTGATTACTTCACACATCCTAATGCCCCCAGGCTTGCCAAATGACTAGAAACACATGCATCTCTGCTGGATTTGTCAGGCAAACTTTAGTTTGGTCATAGGTTGATATAAAATATATAGAATTACATCCATTTGAAAAATAAGGATTTAAGATACAGAGAAATACGTTAGTAACATATTATTAATTACTCATACATATTACATACTAATACATATTACAGTATGAATATAGAATTCTAAAAAAAATGAAATAATATCTGAATAGAAGAAGAGACCTTCATTCTGCAGTGGATAAACAATGGCTAAAATTATGATGATGAAATATAAGAACTTTATTTGCTGTTATTAGTAAAAAGTTAGTTATTAAATTTATGTGATGCCCATCTCTGCTCTCCAAAGTGACTCTGGGTGGCCTACAATGCAATAAAAATATAAATATAAGAACAATTGCAAATAGAATAATAATTTAAAGATTACAATAATTAAAATAATAATTAAACAATAATTAAATACAGATTAAACACCAAGGGCTTGAGTGGAATGGAAGTGGAGCTTTCCATGACACACACCCACCACCTCCAATCTGTGGTGCCTCCATAAGGGATCCAAGCCAACTGGCAGAGCCAGATTTTAAGGCCTTTTCAGAAAGGCAAAAAAAGATGGGGATGTATCTTACCTCCAGCTGCAAGATGTTTCAAAGGGTGAGGGCCATGGCAGAAAAAGCTTTTCTCCTAGACCCCTCCAGGCAAATAACCTTGGCTGTTGGCATCTACAACAGGCTCCTTCTGCCAGAACAAGTGGGGTGGGGCAATCCCTCAGATATCCTAGATCCATGCCATAAAAGACTTTAAAGATGCTAACCCATCACCTTGAATTAGACCCGGAAGCAGATCAGTAATCTATAACCTGTAAAGACTAAAATCTGGAAATATACAGGTACGTCCACGACTAAAAATGGTTTGTTTAATGACTATTGGAAGCTACAATGGCACTGGAAAAAGTGACTTATGACCCTTTTTCACACTTATGGCCATTGCAGCATCCCCAGGGTCACGTGATCAAAATTCAGGTGCTAGACAACTGACTTATATTTATGACCTTTGCAGTGTCCAGCGGTCACATGATCACCTTTTGCAACCTCCTCACAAGCAAAGGCAATGGGGAAGCCAGATTCACTCAACAACCGTGCTACTGCAGTGATTAACTTAACCACGGTGGGAAGAAAGGTCATAACATGAGGCAAAACTCACTTAACAACTGTCTTGCTTAACAACAGAAATGTTGGGCTCAATTGTGGTCATAAATCGAGGAATACCTGTAGTGTAACCAGTAAAGCAGACTGGCATATTATGAGTGTATTTTTCTTAAGAAAGGACTAAAAATAGTCAGCAGTTTAAAAAAAATAAGCTATGTTGCGATTGTCTCATGGATTATCATGAGATAATCTCATCAGTAATGAGTTTATAAATATTACAATCCAAGGTATAAAATAACAGATTAATATCAATGCTACATGGTTTATACTAACACAAAACTGTAAAATTTTAACATTAAGGGCCAGAAATAGGAATACCTACTACTAATATTAAGGCCATAAAGTTTGTGATGTATTTATGCAATGTAAAAACAAAGTAGAAAAAATGAATAGGGGGGGGAAGCAAAAAAAGACAAAAATAGTCAGCAGCTAAAATAATTTAAATTATAGTGTATAATAAACTAAGAGTTTACATTACTAATGTTAAGATGTAGATTCAGTTTATTTAATATAATAAGATGTGGAAGGGGAGAAGATGTGTAACTAGGGGTTAAGGTACCAGGCTGGAAACCAGGAGTTTCTTAGTCATAAAAGACAGCTGGGTGGCTTTGAGCCAGTCATTCTCTCTCAGTCCAACTCACCTCACAGGGAGAAAAAGGAGGAGGAAGGAGTATTAGGCATGTTCACCATCTTGAATTGTTTGTAAAAACAATAGAGGAGAGATTAAAAAAATATAAATTAACAGACTCAAAGAAGAACCCAAGGATGGAATGGACCATCTTTATTATGGCCATAGACTAGTATGAAATACTGTATATAGAATTACAACCATTCAAAGGATAAGGTGCACTTGTAGGCTTAGATTTAGTTTTGCCAACAACCAGTTAAATCTAAGTCTACGGGTCCAGCTTTATAGCACCCATGATACCCATGATTTGTTTCCTAATAGCTAGAGTCCCAGAAAGAAATGTTGTTATCTTGCAAGTAGTGTCTGGATTTAAATCTGATTTTTTAAAACAAGATTGACATATAAGATGACCTAACTTAGTGTTTCCTTAAAACAGGTGTTCTGAGAAAATGTCAGGAGTCCCTGAAGAAATAATACAAGGGCCACTTACTCAGCAAATCCCCAAAGGCATGAACACAGATGTTTATCCTATGAGACATTCGCAAATCTACCTTGCATAATTGCAGAAGATAAGGCATTTCAAAGAAAAGGCACACTGGTGCCTTGAGGAAAGATCACTAAAAATATAAGATGGTGCGAAATGTTTACTTGGATTTCTGACGACAATTCTGCTGAGGTTATTTTATCAGTAGGTTGAATGTGTAGCCCAGCCTTCTCCATGCAGGGCTTCACTATAGGGTGGAGATTCAGAACTGCGGGAGTTGAATACCACATATTTGGAGAAGGCCTTGTCTGGCAAAGATTAGGGTAGCTTCAACATCCAGATGCTGCTATTTTGAGGACAGGTAGTTCCATAAGCACCACAGAGATACAGAAAATATTGACTTTGTTATTTAATAATCATTCAGGTCTTTGCAGTTTAGATCTGCATTTGTACTTGTGCTTTCAAGTCAGTGTTGACTCTTGATGACTACTCAGACAGATGTCTAGAGTTTTCTTAGCAAAATCTCAGAAGTGGTATGCCATTGCCATTTCAGAGTAAGTTGGGCAGCATATAAACAAACAAACAAATAAACAAACACCTCATAGTGTGTAGCCCAAAATCACTCAGTTAGGTTCATGCCTAAGGTGGGGCTAGAACTCATAGTCTCCTGTCCTAGCCTTGTGCCTTAACCACTACATATGGCTCTCAGCCTAGATTTAGTAGTCCTAATTCTAGCAGATTCATTCATATCTTAATTTTCTGATAACTTTCCACCTAACCAACTGCTAATCTTTTCACTCTTGTTCTTCATGCTACCTTCAGCCTTTTGATTTAACATTTTAGACTGAGAAAGTGGGATTAAGAAGAGAACCAAAATTTACCCGGTAATCTAATTTTTTATTTATCCAGGAGTAAGATTTATAAAGGGGACGCGGTGGCTCAGTGGGTTAGGACGCTGAGCTTGTCGATCGGAAGGTCGGCAGTTTGGCGGGTTGAATCCCGAGTGCCGCGTAACAGAGTGAGCGCCTGTTACTCGTCCCAGCTTCTGCCAACCTAGCAGTTCGAAAGCACGTAAAAATGCAAGTAGAAAAATAGGGACCACTCCGGTGGGAAGGTAACAGCGTTCCGTGCGCCTTTGGCGTCTAGTCATGCCGGCCACATGACCACGGAGATGTCCTCGGACAAGCGCTGGCTCTTCGGCTTTGAAACGGAGATGAGCACCGGCCCCTAGAGTTGGAAACGACTAGCACGCATGTGCGGGGGAACCTTTACCTTTACCTTTTAAGATTTATAAACTTGATAAGTGTATCATCAAATTGCTTTGTCACAGTAGAACAATGGCTCAAATCAGAAGTTAGTAATATTAGTGTGATGGAAACAATGGTCTAGACCAGGGGTCTTCAAACTTGGGCCTTTTATGATTTGTGGACTTCAATTCCCAGAATTCCTCAGCCAGACACGCAATTCTGGGAGTTGAAGTCCACAAGTCATAATAGGGCCAAGTTTGAAGACCCCTGCACTAAAATAAATGTAACTGATATATTATTTATTTTATTCACAGTATGTGTGGTCTTTCTGTCCAGTGTATCAACAATGATAGAATTTCATAACTTCATAATGGAAATATCGTAGCTGCTGTAATTGCATTTGATGCTAAGAGACAAATACCTAAGGGTAGGATTTCCATTGTGGCATCACAGTATGTGTGTCATCATTTTGGCCTTTGCTAGCCCAGAAAGCAATTATGGTAGCCAAAAATAAAATCATAAAACACAGAGTTAAAAATCTATCAAAATAGTTACAATAAAGTACTGATCTACATGAGTGGTAGAAAAGAGATCTTGATTCCATTTATTGGAAGAATAAAATGTGAGAACAACTTCTGATGTAGCATCTGAAAGATTCCTGAAACAAAGATAGTTCTTAAAGTACCTGTTTTACTGACTCTAATATCCAGACAAGTTCATACATTTCAAAGGCCCTATTCTAACTGTGACTAAATTTGGATCATTTGAAAAGAAGAAAGTATTTTTGTAGACTTTTATAAGAAACTTTACATTGTAAAACTAAATGTCAAAGCAAAGGAGTAAAGTATTTTTTTCTGTTTCAGAATTTTAAAAAAAGAAAGAAACCTTTACATGAGTTTAAAACCTATTTCAAAACATAAAAGTAAAACAAATTCCATTCTTGATATTAGTAGCCGCTGCTATACACCCTTTCCCTCCCACTAGGGAGCATGGAATGAGATGTCCGCAGTCCTTTCCATGCATGTGATGCATCATCAGATTTAACTGGTGTCCATCCTAGCATTATAAGCATCCAACTGTGCATCCAATTCTTCTGCAGAGAGCTGCTGTTTGGAACTCCTACCAGCCCCTCTGCCTCTGCCTCTATTGCCACGACTGCCTCGTCTGTTGCCACCGCCAAAGCCACCTGAGCTGCCACGGTTTCTTGTCATGCCTCCTCTATTTACACTCTGTATTGGTCTCCTCTGTGTATCTATCTGTGATGTAACCAGCTGAATGTTCATGGGACGTCCATCCAAAGGAACGCAATTGTATTGCTTCATAGCCTTCAGAGCATCAGCTTTCCTCTCAAAATGGACATCTGCAGTACCTAGACTACGTCCAGAACGATCATAGTGTACTGCTGCCTTCTTCAGTGTCCCAAATTCTGCAAAAAGTATTATTTCTTTAAAAAACAATTTCTTGAAACAATCCCTGAAGGAACTGGAATCTGGAGAAAACACACTATTAGAAATAGGAACTTTGAACATTTTATCAGGATGCAGATAAACCCTGTATGACTTTTTAAAGTTACTCTTTAAAACTATCATTCATTTATACAGATAGTCCTTGACTTACAACCTTTTGTTTAGTGACCAAAGTTACAACAGTATTAAAAAAGTGATTTACAACCAGTACTCACACTTACAAGTATTGCAGCATTCCCATGGTCACGTGATCAAAACCCTGAAAATTCAGGCACTTGGCAATTGACACGTGATCCCCATTCACGATGTTCTCAACCAGCTTCTGACAAGCAAAGTCAATGGGGGAAGCCGAATTGCTTAACGACCATTGATTCAATTACCTGAGTTATTCACTTAAGAATCATGGGCCAGGGGTAGGCAACCTTGGCTCTTTTATTTATTTTTATTTTTTTATTTTAATTCCATTTATATCCCGCCCTTCTCCGAAGACTCAGGGCGGCTTACAAGCTTAGCAGTAGCCTTCATTCTATGTATATGCCTTCAGAAAAACTCAGCTATGCTGGCTCAGGAATTCTGGGAGTTTAAGTCCAGAAGTCATAAAAGAGCCAAGGTTGCCTACCTCTGACCATGGCAAAAAAGATTGCAAAATGAGATATAACTCACTTAACAATGGCTTTGTTGACAATGTAAATTCTGGTCCCGATCATAAATCAAGGACTACCTGTACACATTGTGAACAGGATTTTTAAGTATAACTATAACAATATATGATTGTCATTGAAATAACTGTTGAACTCAGAAGGAAAAGCAATTGCCCTGTTTTTGACTAATCTTCTGGATTCTGGTTAATGGGGTTAATAATAATATTGTTAATTCAAGCAATTCTTCATATCTGCTAAAAGAAAACTGGAGTTGGAATAGTTATTAGTAACTGAAAACTAAATAATTTATCTACCACTTTATACATTTTAAGTTATTTCATATCAAAATATAGAACTAATAAATTCTACAGCATTATATACACCCTTACTCTACCTGATCTAAGAATGGAAGAGAATCAATAGAGATCTTCTCCTGATAAAATCTAGACTTGTTTAACAGACAATGCAGGTTGGGAATTATGGAAGTTGTAGTCTAACAATTAGGGAAGAATGAAGTAGGCAGTACTTATTAAATTGAACCAACTGTCCACCTGATTCAGTGTGAGGCAGCTTCATATATTCATTGAAGTGTGGAAGTCTCACATTGTTTTTTAAACTAAATCATTGTAGGGCTCAGCCACCAATACTCTCATCTGAATCAAAGCAAGTAAGAGTTTAACTATTTAGCACAGTGACCTCAGCCAAGTAATGAAGATGTCTGGGAAGACACTGTGATTAAAAGTATCAAAGGCTGCTGGAGCTGTTCTCCCTCTCTTTCTCCCCACCCCCTCATCAGGATGACTATCTGTCCTAAAATAAGATCTGAATCCAGATTAATCACTGCATTTGTTAAGACTAGAGTCACTACTTGTTTATCAAAACTGCCTTTATCACTTTGACTTGCGTTTTGTTTTTTGACTTGCGTTTTGTTGAGGTTCATAAACTGAAAGTGATATCAGAGAAATAACCCTGATGGTGGAATGGACAACTCAGTATGTGTACATCAGGATTTCAATCAGTGCAAAAATATACGTATATATTTCAGTCTTGAAAATATTGACATCTAAGTTGCAGCTATTCCAACGTCAGGTTTTCTACGAGAGGTTTTCTACTTGAGCTCTTGTAAGAAGCTTTCTTGGATGTTTACTTGAAAACATATTGGAAGCTACAAATGCCTGTTGTGGTAGTGATTACTGCCCTATAGTAGTCATGACTCTCCATGATAATGATTGTCATGTTGCCTCTAAGTCAGGGGTAGGCAACCTTGGCTCTTTTATGACTCCTGGACTTCAACTGCTGGCTCAGGAATTCTGGGAGTTGCAGTCCACAAGTCATAAAAGAGCCAAGGTTGCCTACCCCTGCTCTAAGTGAAACCAATGCCACTTACATTATAGCTGTCTTCAGGTCTGTTTATCTTTTAAAACTCTCCAGAAAACCAGAGTGTCTCAGCAGTGCTAGAGTGGGCACTGAGGGCAAATGCTTCAACGGATCACTTTTAACATGCCTCTTTTACTGCGATTAGTAGGCATGAACACATCAAAACTCAAATTGTGCAATACACTTGCATACTGGAACCCCAATTTGTTTATATGAAGGAAAAACCTGGATCTAATTTGATAATGACTAAGTTACTTTTCAATGAATTAGCTCTGGATCTAATCTAGTATTTTAGAGTATTCATTCATTTGCTTTCCTTTGACACAGGACGCTTCACTGCACCATGATTTATACTTGATTAAGTTGTTATGGGCAAGATAAAATTATTTTCTAGATCCTGAAAGAGCACAGGGTGCATCAGCTGGTCTCTCTTGATCTATCTAAAGTCCTTTCCATAAGAGAGCCCTGGAACAAAGTATATTTCAAGCAAAACACCATTATTTGTCATCCTCTTTGAAGCCTGCCTTAAGGAGCAGTAGGAGTCCAATGGTTTCAAAGAATGTCTTCTGTTCTATGAAGTATTAATTAAAGGACAACTAAAGATCTATTAATATTGTACTCAATATTTTCCCAAAGGAACTGCACTCATGGGTAGACAACCATACCTACTCTGAAAAGTGCAATTTATTTTAGCTTAATTCAGCTGGTTTCCTAAGGGAAAAAAAGCATATTATAGGGATTAGGAGTTAAATTTAGCCCTGATCTTTCGTGGGTTGTAAGTGACCTGAGAAAGTTAAAAATGCATTCAAATTTACAGTGACATTCTATGTATTTAAATTGTGAAATGCTAAATAACTTCAGGAGTTAGAACTATACAGTTGATCCATTAATGTTGATCAATAATGCTATTTTAATTTTTTTTTGTTATTTTCACAAAAATATATTTAAACATTGTCGTTAAATGAATCCCTCTTTAAAATTTAATTGACATATTTTTTTCCTCTTTTTTAAAGATTTAATTTATCTAAATCTCACAATGCCTTTCCAGTTTCTATTGTATAACTACCACTGTACTTGGTTATTCTCTGTATTTTATAAAGTATTATTTATATTTTATAACTGAATGAAACAACTTGAAAAAATATTTTGCACAAGACTTCATTATATAATAAACCACAAAAGAGATGTGTCAATTCTCATACTGACTCAGTACAAAGTTGATATTCCAAACCAACAATTTCAATATACAGACATTATTGTATTTTGCTTATTGCTCTCGGCAAACATTGCCATTTTTTATAAGATCCTCCAGTGTAGCATTCTAAGCTCAGATGATGATTAGCATGTTTTAGCAATAAAGTATTTTTTAATTAAGGTATATACTTTGGGGTTTTTTTAAACATAAATGCTATTACACACTTAATAGACTACAGTATAGTGTAAACATAACTTTTCTATGCATTGGGAAAACAACAAATTTGTGTAACTTGCTTTATTGCAGTATTTGCTCTATTGCCATGGTCTGGAACAAAACTAGCAGTATCTTCAAGGTATACCAGCATAGGTATTTCGAATTCTTTATCTGAATTTCAGAATTGCAAATGCAATTATTTTATTACTGAAGCAGTAATAAATACATTAGGAATTATGTTTCTCCATATTTTTTGTCTAGTTCTACATTTTCTACAATTTATTATGGTTTACCCAAGTACTCGGAGGGACGCGGGGGCTCAGTGGGTTACAACGCTGAGCTTGTCGATCAGAAGGTCGGCAGTTTGGTGGGTCGAATCCCGAGTGGCACATAACAGAGTGAGCGCCTGTTACTCATCCCAGCTTCTACCAACCTAGCAGTTCGAAAGCACGTAAAAATGCAAGTAGAAAAATAGGGACCACTACGGTGGGAAGGTAACAGCATTCTGTGCGCCTTTGGCATCTAGTCATGCCGGCCACATGGCCACGGAGACGTCCTCGGACAAGCACTGTCTCTTCAGCTTTGAAACGGAGATGAGCACCGGCCCCTAGAGTCAGAAATGACTAGTACGCGCTTTGAAACGGAGATGAACACCGGCCCCTAGAGTCAGAAATGACTAGTACGCATGTGCAGGGGAACCTTTACCTTTACCTTTACAAGTACTCAGAATACTAAGTTGTTGTGAATTTTTTGCAATAAACTCTTGCCATAAAAATGAAATTTTGTATAAATATATTAAACATAGACAATCTTCTGTACTCTCCTCAATATGTATATGTATGTGCACACATATATTCATATGTACATGTAGTGTTTGTATGTATGTATTTGTCCCTGTGTCTGTATATAGCTATCGGGAGAGAGAGAGAGAGAGAGAGAGAGAGAGAGAGAGAGAGAGAGAGAGAGAGAGAGAGAGAGAGAGAGAGAGAGAGAGAGAGAGAGAGAGAGAGAGAGAGAGAGAGAGAGAGAGAGAGAGAGAGAGAGAGAGAGAGAGAGATGGATAAATAGTGATGGATAGACAGATAAGAGATAGAAGATAGATAGATAGATAGATAGATAGATAGATAGATAGATAGATAGATAGATAGATAGATAGATATCACACCCATTCTCATAATAATAAATGACTCTCATAATATGGATTTTTACAAATTCAGAACAGCAGAGAGAATCCAAAGTTTGTAAAAGTTCAAAACATATTTGATATCATATATTTTGGGGATGAAAGAAGGCCTATATGGAGTTAATAGTCAGTGCCCTTTATGTGCTGCTTTGGAAAGGAAAAAAAGCTGAAAGGCTAATAGAATAAATTATCCTAGAACAAGGAACGAAGGCACTCTAAACTGGAAAAAAATGTTTCAAATTCTATTTACATAGATCGCTTTTTTTCAATCTTGGCAATTTTAAGAAAAGTGGACTTCAACTCCCACTATGCTGGCTGGGAAATTGAAGTCCACACATCTTAAAGTTGCCAAGGTTAAAAAAAAAACACTGGCATACTGTAGACAGACACAGTGTACAAGCTGATTTTCTTTTGTGGCCAAGTCAAAGGCTGTTTCAGTTATGGTTATCAAAGTCCTACTCCTTCTATATTCCTAGCATTGAATTGGTGTTAAAATTATCAACTCTTGAAAATGTGCTAAAAATACACCTTCCAGTATTTGGACAAAATTATAGGTACTTTAAAATGAATACCCTATAAAATGCCAGGTTAGCAAAGGCTAACTTAATAATAGTAGAAGTGAGGAAATAACAAACTAAAGTTTTTTTTCATTTGGATGTCCATAGTGAATTATTCAATATCATTTACAAATACTGAATAGTTATATCCCTGGCATCACACCAACTATCACTCTACCATTTTGTTCTGATTTTTATTGATCATTTATTGGCAGTGGGATAATTTTTTTTTTCAAAAAAAGAAAAGAAATGATTTGCTCGCAATGGGAGGAGGAAATTTTTCTAAGTCACACACAGACTGAAAGCATAACCTGATATCAAAAACATCTAAGACAGTTATACATCAGTGCTGACATTCAAATAGGATAATAAAGCATTGCTAATGTGATTAAGGTATTTACTTTCATGGTATTAAAAAACAAATTTAGCTAAACTAGACGTGTAGATACATATGCATTTTAGGTCAATAAATAACAGCTGATAGTGACCTTGAAATATTCCATGTTTGCTTTGTACTTCTGCTGGGGAGTTTATTTTAAAATAGATAGCAAAAAACTTCAGCTATCTTTTTGGAGATAGATGAAAACATCGGCATTAAGAGTATGCAGAAACCCAGACCCAAATAAAGATCCATTTTTTTAAAAAAAAATACTTCTTTTGGTGTCATTTTGAATTGTCCAAAATTATTTCTGAAATTTTCTACAGCCACTTTGCACCACTATGACAGAACTAGGAGATATACATTTAAATTAATGCTGTCTCAAATTTGTAGTATAAGTTCTCTTTCCTTCTTTTTCTAATTGATTCTCGATTGGCTTGAGAATTTCCTCTGAATTTGTCTTGTCTTTTAAATGTATTCTTAATTTTAAACTATTGTTTCATTGAAGGTACTGAATTCACATTTCCCATCTGTAAATCCTGAAATGCTGACTTCCATTGAAATGTGGAAAGCAAGGAAGTGACAGATTGCTGGAGACATGGCTATATAATGAAGAACAAGAGTTTCCATTTAATGCAAGGCCATTAATTCTTAACCATGAACAAAGTCCAAGAATACACCAGGGACATCTATAAGGTAAAGGTAAAGGTAAAGGTAAAGGTTCCCCTGCACATGCGTGCTAGTGGATTCCGACTCTAGGGGCCGGTGCTCATCTCTGTTTCAAAGCCGAAGAGCCAGCACTTGTCCGAGGAAGTCTCCGTGGTCATGTGGCCAGGATGACTGGACGCCAAAGGCGCATGGAACGCTGTTACTGTTGTGATTCAGGGTCAGCCTGTGGGTTCGGCAGTTGGGTCGGACGACTCAGAGGAGGAGGGGGGTGTTGAAGACCTTGCTGAGGGGGTTGAAGATCTTGCTGATGATTGCCCTCAGGCAGGCCCCTCCCACTTGGTCACCATGGAGACCCAGCTGTGTGAGCCTGACAGTGTGGATGAAGATGGCCCACAGCTGGCCCTGTTCACGGACGCCCGACGCAGGAGGCAGTCAAGTAGGAGTAAACAGAGGAAGGCAATGGGGCTTCTCGGAAGGAGGGAGAGAGAAGCCACGCCCTGAACTCTTTATAAAGGGAATGTGTGGGGAGGGCTGGTTTGCTGAAAGCAACTGCTCAGATAGTGTTTCAAAGCTCCTGTATCTTGGTTCGTGTCTTGTTTGTTTTTGTAGTAATAAATGTGGCAGATGTTATTCCAGCCTCTTGCCGTTTGTAAAGGGGTCGTCCCTGCTTTTGTTGCAGGGCCGGTAGCAGGCTGGTACAGAACAGTTACCTTCCCACCGTAGTGGTCCCTATTTTTCTACTTGTGTTTTTACGTGCTTTCGAACTGCTAGGTTGGCAGAAGCTGGGACGAGTAACAGGCGCTCACTCTGTTATGCGGCACTCAGGATTCGACCCGCCAAACTGCCAACCTTCTGATCGACAAGCTCAGCGTCCTAACCCACTGAGCCACCACGTCCCTCATAAAGGGGACAAAGAAGGGTCAAAAAAGGTAAGATGTGCCTTTTTTATATACTCATTTGTGAGAAATTCACTGGGATTCTCTTCTCCGTTCAAGTAAATTTTGAAAGGAAGTTGAAATCAAACTGAAGAAAATAATGTACATGGAAAGGAAGAAAATCTCCTACTATTCAATCTTAGCTTCAGATGACTTTATTGAAATTATGACCATATTGTTGGTTTGGCATCAACCCAGAAAATAGTTTGCCACTGCCTTCTTCCAAACAATTTCCCCCAGTTGATTTCCCAAACAACTATTAAGTAGATCCAACCCTGTTCAGCCTTTTCAAGACCAATCTAGCTCTGCACATGCTATGACATAAAAGGTAAAGGTAAAGGTTCCCCTGCACATGTGTGCTAGTCGTTTCTATCTATCTTCTATCTCTCATCTGTCTATCCATCACTATTTATCCATCTCTCTCTCTCTCTCTCTCTCTCTCTCTCTCTCTCTCTCTCTCTCTCTCTCTCTCTCTCTCTCTCTCTCTCTCTCTCTCTCTCTCTCCAATAGCTATATACAGACACAGGGACAAATACATACATACAAACACTACATGTACATATGAATATATGTGTGCACGTACATATACATATTGAGGAGAGTACAGAAGATTGTCTATGTTTAATATATTTATACAAAATTTCATTTTTATGGCAAGAGTTTATTGCAAAAAATTCACAACAACTTAGTATTCTGAGTACTTGCAAAGGTAAAGGTAAAGGTTCCCCTGCACATGCGTACTAGTCATTTCCGACTCTAGGGGCCGGTGCTCATCTCCGTTTCAAAGCTGAAGAGCCAGCGCTTGTCCAAGAACGTCTCCGTGGTCATGTGGCCAGCATGACTAGACGCCAAAGGTGCACAGAATGTTGTTACCTTCCCACCGTAGTGGTCCCTATTTTTCTGCTTGCATTTTTGTGTGCTTTCGAACTGCTAGATTGGCAGAAGCTGGGACGAGTAACAGGTGCTCACTCTGCTATGCAGCAGTCGGGATTCGACCCGCCAAACTGCCAACCTTCTGATCGACAAGCTCAGCATCCTAACCCACTGAGCCACCGCGTCCCTTGTATGCTATGACATACACATTTACAATAACTTTGCATAGAAAGGCATGGCATTTAAGTGAGGCAGGGTGGGATAGGTAGGGAAGAGAATATATTCACTGCATAACTGATCATTCTCAGTTCCAACCAAGAACAGCTTCATTATGTTCAAAGCAAATCACAATGCTTTGTGAAGGAGCATCTAATGAACCTATGGAGGCAATTATAACTTTTTCACTTATTTTTATGGCAGGTGTTCATGGCCTTGGAAGACCTTCTGAGCTTCCATAAATGCTTTCAGTACCATCAATATTTTATGTTCTACTAATAGCACCCAATGGGGTGTTTGCAGCTCTGACACCTCCTCGTGATTGGAGTCTACTAGGCTCACCACTTTCTTCATGGCTTCCAGTTCACAGCAGGTGGAGCAATGTCTTTCTATGACACTTGATGAGTGCTAAGAGGTATGCATATTTCTGGCACCCAACAGCATAACAGAAAGAAGACTGAGGCAATCTCTATAGCTTCCATTCCTGTCAAACTGCAGGGATGAGTAGAGCTTCATATTCGGAACCAAAGACAAGAAGAATACCACCTCTTTATTGAAATAATTGGGACCAGCAGGGGATATGCTCTGAAGCAGAAGTCACCAACCTTTTGATGCTGGCGGCCCGGAGGGAAAGGGAGCAGCTGGGAAATTTGCACATGCACACGCATGTGCATTCAGAAACAGGGCCATGCACACCCACACAGGGCTAGCAGCCCTGTTTGTGTAGGCATAAAGGTGCTAGCCACCGCTTCTAGCCCCAAATGCATGTGCAAACGGCCATGCAATCCACATAGTGCTAGCGGCCCCATTTGCACATGTACACAGGCACTAGCTCCCACCGCTCCTAGCTCCCATGTGCATGTGCAAATGTGCTGTACAACCCATGCACACACTAGTGGTCCCATTTGCACAGGCGTGCAGGCAGTAGCCAGCACCTCTAGATCTGCATGCATGTGCAAATGGGTCTGTGGGCACTAGTGCAAGTGGGGTTGAGTGCGTGCACGTTTGTGTGCAATGGCCAGCCTGTTCTGTAGTCCAGTGGCCAGTAGGCCATAGCCCAGTAGTGGGCTGCGGCCCATAGGTTGGGGACCTCTTCTCTGAAGGCTTTAGAAGCCTAAAGGAATAACCTTTTCTTCACCACAGTCCCCCTTTAAATACCTTTTGTGGCCATGGACCCTGGCTACAGATCACCAAGGCTTAACTCAAGATTTAAATCATAATATTTCTTCAAGCTTTTGTGGACCCCCAGGGGTCCAATGACTACAGGTTGAGAACCACTGGCTTGAAAGATCTGATAATCGACCATTTAGACATTGTATATAATAATGTATAAAATAATCATAGCAAGAGCAAAATATTAGTCACAAAAATTATGGTAATATGTTTTAAGAAACGCATCTGAAGCTTTTAAAAGCTTCCTTTCGATAATACATAGTATATCACATTGTATTTGACACGCATCCTTATAATAAATGTTACTTATATTGTAGTTTATGAAACATAGTGTAATTGAAGTGTGTAATCTCATGTATTTTGCTCAGTAAAGTGTCATCCATCTACCCTCTATCAAGGATGAATCTCTCTGTGACTTGGATGCCAAAGCTGAGCACAAAGCAATATGAAACAGAAACCCTCAAGCCATTTTTCCTTCCTTGTATCTTGCTAACCTGTGCACCTATCTTTTTGAGATTTTACAGCTTACTTACCTAGAGGGATCTCTATGATTCTGGTTATCTTTACAAAAAGGGCTCATGAAACATGGGAGGTTGTAAGTCTTTTTCAATAATCTTGTTAGATTTCAAAGGCTGCCTTTTCTCAAATTCATAAAGGAATAACACAATTCTTTTAAAAATGCTTAGAATTAAGAGATTCATTTTATAAAACTGCACCACTGCCTTTGCTGTATATTTTGTCAGAATTAATTCCCTTGGAAGAAAAAGCTTTTTCTTCAAGTTTTATTCAGCTCTGACAGAACAGAATAAACATATAACTTTATATAACTTTTGATTTCAAAATGCATCCATCTGGGGCAAATTAACCACTTATCAGAATGAAGCACCAAGGTAGGATTCAAAGTGAATATTTTTCTATTCGCGAACCTAATTAGTAGTAAAACCTTTGAGAATCAAGAGAGCTTGCAACTTTAATAGTACATTTAGAAATATGGAAATACAGTGGTACCTCGGTACTCATCCTTAATTGGTTCCGGGAGATGCAATGAGTACAAAAAAATGATGAGTACCAAACAAATATTTCCCCTAAGGAATAATGTAGTCAGTCACAAGATAGTTGACAAAGTTCTAGCTTGTGTGTTGAGTGCCAAAAAAATAATAATGAGTACCATTCACATCAAAATGTGTTGAGTACCAAATTCGATGAGTTTCAAAGTAGTTGAGTACCAAAGTTAACATGGACAAAGTTAATCCGTGTCCATTTGAATCTCAGCCAATCCACAGGTGGTATATTGTTTTGGTAATGGGCTCCTCTTCAAGGTCTCTATCAGTTTTGTTTCCCTCTGGCTCCAAGCACAAACCGTCTTCAGGATAAGGGTGATGTTATTCGTCTGCATTCCTTCCCCAGGGGGAAGGGCATAGTGGCAAGGCAGTGCAAAGCATCCCCAAAGCATCCCACCTTCCAAAAGAATGGCAGGCCTCAAGAAATGGTTACAAAGGCAAATACAACATAGAAGGAAAAGGTATACATTTCTTTAGGGATATGACATTCTAGCTGCATTGTGTAGAGGACATAGGAAATGGCCTTGAGGAACAGAAGGAAGAATACTGCAATAAGAGAGGCTTGTGCTTAGGCCAAGAAAGAAAATTGAGAAAAGGTCTCAGACAAACTCCTCCCTTCTTCACGCAAAGATAAAAGGAGGGCAAGAGAAGTACATTCGCACTTGCAAGATTCTATATGGTATCAGTTTCCTAATCTGGTCTGTAGAGCTGACACATTGCTACACATTGACTCTTCAGAAGTGTGTTGTCGTTTGGTTTATCACTGAGGTACATTGTAGGTTTCTCTTTCTGAATGATACATAAACGTTCAGAATAACAGAATAGGCAAGCTGTTCCACTGGTTAATTGTTCTCAATGCTAGGAAATTTCTCCTTAGTTCTAGGTTGCTTCTCTCTTTGATTAGATTCCATCCATTATTTCTTCTCTTGCCTTCTAGGCTTTGGAAAATAGATTGACCCCCTTTTCTTTGTGGTGGCCCTTCAAATATTGGAATACTGATATCATGTCACTCCCAAACCTTTGTTTCACTAGACTAGCCATACCCAATTCCTGCAACCGTTCTTCATATGTTTTACATTCCAGTCCCCTAATAATCTTTGTTGCTCTTCTCTGCACTCTTTCCAAAGTCTCAACATCTTTTTTATAATGTGGTGACCAAAACTGGATGTAGTAATCAAGGTGTGGTCTTACTAAGGCTTTATAAAGTGGTACTAATACTTCACATGATCTTGATTCCATCCTTCTGTTAATGCAACCTAGGATTGCATTGGCTTTTTTGGCGGCTGCTGCATCATTCCTCAGACCCTTCTCATTAGCCTGGTACTGTGAATTCTGACAGACAACTACACCGCACCATAATTATCAGCAGTGAATTAGAGACTAAGGTTTGCTAGACTTGCTATTCTCCCTTTTGATCAGGTAAAAAAGTTAGTTGCTAAAGTTTGAATGAGACATGGTGGCCAAGTGGTGAGAATGCAGTATTGCAGGCTAACTCTGCCCATAGCCAGGAATTCAATCCTGACCAGCTCATAGTTGACTCAGCATTCCATCCTTCCAAGGTTGGTAAAACGAGGATCCAGATTGCTGGGGGCAATATGTTGACATTTGTAAACTGCTCAGAGAGTGTTGCAAAGTACTTTGGAGTGGTATGTAAGTCTACTTGCTATGCTAAGAGCCATAAAATACTCAACCGAACTCAGCATCCTATCCCTAGAACAGCAGAACCTTGACAGCTAAAGATATTTGGAGATTTGCAAGATATTTATCTATAATTAGGTTTGTCAGGGACTTCTTCTGAGCTTGGCCCAACATGCTATTCTCAACATTAAAGCAATATACAGGACACATCTGCCCAGATGTGAATCTAGGAAATAGAAATTGTCCAACATACGTTGTTTCACTGCAATTTCTGTAAGTGATGAAGAAGGATCTTGTTGAACTGACTCCCAGGAAGAACAAAGACATATAATCATACCAATTATCTTTTCTCAGGCTCCAACTGAGTCAGCTATAACTGACACAGGGACCAAATTTCGTGTGGCTGGAGTGAAAATGTGGCAATAATTAGTACAAAAGTGATATTTTTCCAGCCCAGGTCCATTTTATTAATTTTATTATTTTTGTTTGGTATTGCTGATTTTTTACTGTAATAATAAAAATTGATTTGACTCAATTCCTCAGACTCATGTGTTCCTGGTGGATCTGAGAAGAGTTTATTATAACGGGATTAGATGAGGTTACTTAAGGAGCATACTTCCATAAGAGATAAATATATTACTATGGTGTAATACACCTGTTGCCATGGCACTAAAAATTAATAGAATGGTTTCTGTGATATGCTGTGCTGCAGATCTTATGGATACTTGTTAGCTTAGAATGCATGTTCAAATATTGACAGGATCTATCTACAATTCTCATTTTTCTATCTCATGTGACTCACAAATGTCATCACAATCTTACAATTTGCTTCATTATGATCATTCACATATGGAACAACAAAATAAGCCTTGTCTACATGGACCTGAAGGGATGCGGTGGCTCAGTGGGTTAGGACACTGAGCTTGTCAATCAGAAGGTCGGCAGTTTGGCGAGTCGAATCCCGAATGCCGCATAACAGAGTGAGCACCTGTTACTCGTCCCAGCTTCTGCCAACCTAGCAGTTCGAAAGCATGTAAAAATGCAAGTAGAAAAATAGGGACCACTACAGTGGGAAGGTAACAGCGTTCTGTGCGCCTTTGGCGTCTAGTCATGCTGGCCACATGACCACGGAGATGTCCTTGGACAAGCGCTGGCTCTTTGGCTTTGAAACGGAGATGAGCACTGGCTCCTAGAGTTGGAAACGACTAGCACCCATGTGCGGAGGAACCTTTACCTTTACCTTTACATGGGCCTCAATAAGAACACTCATGGTAATATCTATTCTTATTCTCATTACTGCATTAGAAACAAACATGGACAATTTCCTGTAACACTTAAGTAAGACCTCTCAGAAAAGCATCCTCTCTGTATTCTTCACTCCTCTTGTATACACCCAGTTTCATCTATGGACAATAGATTAAAAAAAACATGGAACAAAAGATTCCTGGCATTTAAATTACCATGGAGGCTATCAAGTCCAATCATTTGCTCAGTGCAGGAATATAGATGTTGCTTATCCACTGTACACTTAAGCACATCAAGTGAAGGACATGATCATTCTGGATAACAGATTCTATGGTCAAAATGTTCTCATTGTTTCATTATCTCCTTTTCTTAACATTCAGTGGGACTCTGCCTCCCTACATTTTAAATTAAATTCTGTTTTCCTCAATGCTGGGAAAAATACAGGTCATAACTATCTTCTGTGTGACATCTTCCCTGATTCTTCTCAGATTTCTTTTCTGAGAACTTTCCAGATTTTCTGCATGTTCTAGTCCCCTTCATCATTTTTTTGAAACTTGCTCTATTCTTCAAATCCTTTTTAAAACAGAATTTGATACAGTGCTCAAGATTTAGCCTGGTGTTAGACAATTACAAATATTGCCCTGCCTACCTGTTAGTATTTGTCTCCTGTGACATTTTTCAGTAATGAGTAGCAACAGCAGGATAGGAAAAGAATAGGAATAATGCAATACAGATGGTCCTCGACTTACAATCACAACTGAGCCCAAATTTTCTGTTGTTAAGTGAGTTTTGCCCCATTTGACATCTTTTCTTACCACAGTTCTTAAGTGAATTGCTGCAGTTGATAAGTTAGCAACCCAACTGTTAAGTGAATCTTTGCTTGTCAGAAGATTATAAAAGGTGATCACATGTCCTTGGGAAACAGCAACGGTCATAAATACACTAAGCATCTGAATTTTGATCACATGATCAAGGGGATACTGCAAAGGTTGTAACTGTGAAAAATGCTCATAAATCACATTTTTCAATGCTATTGTAACTTTGAATCATCACTAAACAAACTGTTGTAAATCGAGGACTACCTTTAAGTCTTTGCATGAAAAATCAACCCTTTGTCATTGCTATCCGACTGGCTTCCTGCCTAAGGTGGACTCACAGTTTCCCAGTTTCTAGTCTGGTGCTTTAACCACTGCACCAAATTGGCTTCTGTATTTGTGGTAGTGGTTCCAGTTGTGTCTTCTCCCGTTCATGGAGATTCTGGAAAGAGTGCAGAAAAGAGCAACAAAGATGATTAGGGGGCTGGAGGCTAAAACGTATGAAGAACAGTTGCAGGATTTGGGTATGTCTAGTCTAGTAAAAAGAAGGACTAGGGGTGATGTGATAGCAGTGTTCCAATATATGAGGGGCTGCCACAATATATGAGGGTCAACCTATTCTCCAAAGCTCCAGAGGCAATACAGGAAACAATGATGGAAACTAATTGAGGAGAGAAGCAACCTAGAACTAAGGAGAAATTAGTTCTCTCCTTAATTGAGAACAATTAACCAGTGGAACAACTTGCCTTCAGAAGTTGTGGGTGCTCCATCACTGGAGGCTTTTAAGAAGAGACTGGATAGCCACTTGTATAGGGTCTCTTGCTTGAGCAGAAGGTTGGACTAGAAGACCTCCAAGGTCCCTTCCAACTCTGTTATTCTGTTACCTGTCCTTGTAAGTTATATTATAACCTTAATGGTTTGCTATTTAGGTGGCAATTTTGTTTCTATCACTGATCCAATGTAAGTATGTAAAGATCAATCAGATTTTATTATAAACAATGTTGATATTCATACTCCTAAATAATTAAACCTATTAATATTCACAAGTCATTCCAATATATATGATAATTAGACATGATCTAATTAAATATGAACCAAAATCAATCATTTATTGTTCGCCATCGTATAACATGGTATAACACAACAGAAATCTATCATTCCCACACATGTAAACTGAAAATAAAGTTAGTTTTTGAAACTGCTGCCTTTCTCAATTTTGAAATGAAGTTTCAAGAACCAACACTGACTTTCAGCTAAACCACTTTGGAACTATTTGCTTGAAACTGAAAAAAATGAAATGTTAATCTTTTGATTTGATAACTAGAACTGATTCTGATTATTGAAGTATGGTATGCATTGTTATATTCTAGTTCAAAGGCTTATTGTATTTTATGCTTGTATCTATGTGGAAGAAAGTTGAAAGTTACACTTTTTAATAACTTTTCACTTTCCCTTTTTCCTATTTCTGATTCCTTTCCCATTTTAATCTCCTTCCTTCCTTCCTTCCTTCCTTCCTTCCTTCATTCATTCCCATTTTAACTTTTTTTGGAAATTCACTAAAGTTTTGTGAGAAAAAATAGAATCAACACTAATTTGAAGGCAAAACAGATGCATTTATTAAGAGAAAATATTGTGAAAGTTTTATTCTATTTTATTACATTGGGAGTTGCTGTAAATCTTGAAAAATTGGTAGCACGCAAATTTAAATAGCAAGGATAAAGAAGATAATATTCTGACTAGTAGCAGTTCTGCAAAAGGCCAAAGATAGATTTTTATCATATCCCATCCCTATCTTTCCCTGTAGATATTTAGAAATCAACTTTGTACTTTCTATAAGGAAGACGTGTCTATGACTGCACATGCACATCATATTGCATTACTTTGTATAATCATCTTGTCTTTAATAAGCTACAATCCCTATTCAACAAAGCACATCCTGGTTTACCACAATGTGTGGTTCCAACCTTCTCATATTAATACCCTCATATTTGACATGTTCTAATAGGTTTCATGAGATCAGCTGAGCGTGGGACATAATAATGTAACAGAAGGCATGGAGTACCGTCTCTCTCTTCCTCCCTCCCTCCTGTGCCATTGAGTTAGTTACTGATTCTGGTGACTGCCTAGACATATTTCTACAGTTTTATTGGCAATATTTTTGGAAGTGCTTTTCCATTAACTTCCTCCGATGGTCAGTTAAGTGGCAGCTTAACCTACAGAAGGGGACATGGCAAACCTCTCAGAAAGGATCATCCCTAATTTATTGGACTGTAAAGAAGAATTGTACTTTCAGACTCGCAAAATTCCTTTAATGTAACCTTACAATCAAATCAGGGCTAGTACTTCAGGGTATGATTCTTGTCTGGACTAACTTGTAGAGTTGAGAGAAAGTGACTGGCTTAGGATCACCCAGATGGATTTGTGCTTCAGGCAGGACTAGAATGCCGAGTCTCCCAGTTTCCACTCTTGTGCCTTTAACCATTACATTCCCAACCTTTCTCCATTCAAGTAATTTAGTCAGGTACACCAATTATATACATATCATGGACATGACCAAAGAGTGTATATCATATTTGAATAAATCTGTCTCTCAATATCTTTTGTTGTGTTAGATTTGCAAAAGGAATTTAGCACTAAGAAAAAACCCACAAAAAAGTTATTTCCTTCTGTTGACATTATGCTTTCCTTTCTATTTGCACACCTAATCAATGAACCCAATGCTCTTTGCAGCTGTTTATGATTGCTCACCTTGCTTATATCCACAACTGAAGAAACTGAGGCATCAGGAGATTAATTACAGCTGTACATTTCAAAAGTGCTGAACACCCACAAATCCATACCAGCTGCAACAATTTAGCAATATCATACAATGAGATTGGAGGTATCTTTGTGAAGGTCAGATTACCTAGTGTATCTGTAAACAGGCAATTACCTATTCAATATAGAAGCATTCTCACAGGGTCAGAATAAAAGGTTCACCTTATCCACATTACAGAATGTGACAAGAAATTATAAAAAACACAGAATTGAGAATCCTATATTTCAGACTGTTCCTTCTACACCTCTGTCAAAATCAGTGCAGACCAAACCTAAGATTATACATCATAAAAGGTAAAGGTAAAGGTTTCCCTGCACATGGGTGCTAGTCATTTCCGAATCTAGGGGCCGGTGCTCATCTCCATTTCAAAGCTGAAGAGCCAGCACTTCTCTGAGGACATCTCTGTGGTCATGTGGCTGGCATGACTAGACACCAAAGGTGCACGGAATGCTGTTACCTTCCCACCGTAGTGGTCCCTATTTTTCTACTTGCATTTTTACGTGCTTTCGAACTGCTAGGTTGGCAGAAGCTGGGACGAGTAACAGGCACTCACTCTGCTACGCGGTACTCATGATTCGACCCGCCAAATTGCCGACCTTCTGATCTACAAGCTCAGCATCCTAACCCACTGAGCCACCACGTCCCTTGTTTATACATCATACAGGTCAAAATTACACACTATATGTTTGCTTGTAATCTGTTGCCAGAAGACTCACAACTTTCAGTGATGGCCTAAAACAAGGGTCTTCAAACTTGCCTCTTTTATGACTTGTGGACTTCAACTCCCAGAATTCCTCAGCCAGTGTGCTGAGGAATTCTGGGAGTTGAAGTCCATAAGTCATGAAAAGGCCAGGTTTGAAGACCCCTAGCCTAAAGTTTAATTAACAGGACTCCCAGTAGGGAATAGGATAAGGAAGAGGTACAAATAATTATATGTCTACTGCATGAATTCATTCCAGGAAATGGAAGAGTCCTTCAAACTACTAATCCTTGCTTCTGTGGGAAGGCAGGGCTATGGTTAACTTTATCAGTCCCAGGAAATCATGATAGCCAAGCTCAACTAATTGTTCAATATTTCTTTGGGAGCTGCATCAACACAACCATCACCACCAAACCTAAAAAGTCAAAATGATGGCCAAACCACACAATCAAAGCTCCTTCCCTTTTTACATGAGTTATGCATGCATTTAAAAAGGAAAAGGATTTTAATTACATGGTTCTGGCTGACTTTTTTTTACCACTGTCATCACCCTCCTTTGCAGATGCTGCTGCTCACTAAAGTCCTAGTTTTTTTTAGTTTTCTAGATCTTTTGAATCACATAGTCAAGACCCACCTTCCTGTGTTCTGCTCTGCTTCTGAACTCCTCTGACTGCTGAGCCTTAATAATGTGGTTTGATTGTTCTCATGAAATACCTGTAGTTGATGCTGAATGGAACAGAACCAGCCCACTATTTTATGGCCATTAGAAAACTTAATGTTACAAAGCTTTTCTTAATAAGGCAATGCTCTTATTTTATGGCTTTTACGATTTCCAGCTTTATGAACGTGCATTTCTATACTTAAGGCACCATTTCTTGTTATTCCCGAATTAGAGATCTGCCTGTACTAGTACCCCAGTACCTTATCTCAATCACAGAAATGGGAATTAAAGCAGATTGATTCATGAAAAGGTTTCCCTTGGCCACTTCCCTAGAAGTAAATAAAGTTCTTGAGTTGTCACAGGTTATAGCAGGTTTGAAAACAGGAAAGGGTTAATGTGATAGCAGGGTTAATGTGATAGCAGGAGTGTGTTTAAGCACCATGATCTCTAATAGGAACAATAGCATATATATAGCTCACTTTATTTAATTACAAATTAATGAGGCAAAACAAAGCTGCAGAACAATTGGAACTTCTTCTGATTTAAGGTGCAGCAAATGGATTTTCCTGGTTTGAGGACAGCATTACTATCTGTTATAGAAAAATGTTTTTTTTTTTTTTAATATACGCTGGCACAAGTTATGCAACTTCACAACAGAAAAAAAAGAAAGAATGTTAATTATATTGCTTCTCCTGAATCCCTGATTTGAACAATGTTACTAGTGTTCTTTTAGATATCTAGAGGCTGTAATGCTTAGTCTAAAATCCTATCTTCCAAAACAGTCAGCCGTATTTGGGAAGTCCAAGGTAATCTATTATTCAGGCAGGGAAAACTGTCTCTAAAGATGAGCAGATTTTATCATATCTAGCAGCCACTGGATTATTCTGAGATAGCATGCATGCACAGCCTATCATTTAATGATTCAGATATAGCATGCCAGTCATGATTTTTGAGTTACAAATTACATGGATGGTTGAGGGCTCTTGTATCTTTGCAGTCCTAGGAAGTGACAAAAAACAACAACAACAGGACAAGCCAATGCTAGTTCATGAGTTAGATACTGCAGGGGGAGCCATGCTGTGATTTACCCACACAGGTTCATGCCAACCCAACTGATATTTAATTCTGAGCATAGAGAGGAAAAATTAGGATATAATTCATATTATCGGTGTGTGACTGACATAATATTCAAAGATTTTTCGATCTTGCAGCACTGACACATTTAAACTACAACAATCAATGACAATACAGAAGTTGGTCTATGCTAATTAATGGCTGCTCATAATAAACAAGTGGTTCAAGTTACACACACCCACACAGACAGAGGGAAACCACTTTTTTTAAGCTTTGGAAATTACCTGTTCAGTGAAAATGAAAATGATTAGAGTAACTAAACTAGAAGAATATTGCAGAATATTCTGACTTTCTGGTTGTTGTTTTTTATATATACGGTAGTCTTTTAATCTGGTGCATTCCCATTAATGAAGAGAGAGGGGATATCTTTCACGTACAATTAACAATGTAGAAGCTATTCCGTAATAGTAAGATGGCACAAAAGTGGAACTTAAAATTCCAGAATTTCTTTTCTTTCAGCTCTCTTCTTCTACAACAGGGTGGCAACCTTTTGTTAACGAAAATGTCGTTCTTAAATTTGGGGGTTTTGTTTTGAGGGGGAATTCATATAAAGTAAATGATCTATGGCATTTTGTTTTTTTTTTTAACATGACGTGCTATTGCAGGATTTACACACCCAGTTCTCACATGTTTCCCAGTACAAAATGACAAATCTATTTTCAGTGTTCAGTCTTTGAGGACATTCAGAGTGAGACAAAAAAGTTAACAGCAAATTGACTAGCCCTGCTAAACACTGGTCTGTGCAGTAACATCCCACATTAGTTCTCTTTCTTTGTTAAAGAGTTATCATTGCCATTTTTCTTCTTCTCCTACCTTGCAGAAATTTTATGAATTTTTCCAAGTTTAACTCTCACTCTTAGCAGATGCCTTCATATTTTCCTGACAGTTTAAGGAAGTTTCTATAAATATTGACCTTGTGAATAAGAAAAACAAGACTTTGCACTTTCAGAAGAAATACACTTATGTAGAAGTTATCAAAACCTGTCCAGGGCTAGGCAAACAAATTGTGGTATTTAAAAGGTACACAAAGCATAAATAAAATGTAAGATCCCTGGACTAAAGAAATAAGAATTATTGTTTAAGGCATAATGCAAGGTTGAAATCAAAGAATGAGGAGCAATGAACATATGATCAGTGTTGCTGTATGGAGATAATGAAGTGACTGAGAGTTCTAGATAAACAAACAACATGTGGTAATGCATTATTAATACTTTTTTAAAAAAAATCCTGAACATTCTTTTTGCTACTTTGATGATCTGCCATCTTCAGGAGACATGGATGTTCTCTGAAATTTCTTTACTCTGGTTAGATCTATGTGAGCTTACAGACTTTACTAAAATAACAGAATACCATATGAAAATATATGTAAGCACTTTTCTAGTCTAACATGAATTTGGAAATAAATAATAGCTCATCCTTTGCTCTCCTTGTCTACCCATTTTAGGGTCTCAGCTCAGCCTTTCATCCAAGTATAAATTGTTGTTGATGTTAGTTGCGAAGTCGTGTCCGACCCATCGCGACCCTATGGACAACGTTCCTCCAGGCCTTCCTATCCTCTACCATCTTCTGGAGTCCATTTAGGCTCATGCCTCCTGCTTCAGTGACTCCATCCAGCTACCTCATTCTCTGTCGTCCCCTTCTTCTCTTGCCCTCAATCTTTCCCAGCATTAGGCTTTTCTTCAGTGAGTCCTTCCTTCTCATTAGGTGGCCAAAGTATTTGAGTTTCAACTTCAGGATCTGGCCTTCTAAAGAGCAGTCAGGATTGATCTCCTCTAGGACTGACCAGTTTGATCACCTTGCAGTCCAAGGGACTCACAGGAGTCTTCTTCAGCACCATAATTCAAAGGCTTCAATTCTTTGGTGTTCAGCCTTTCTTATATAAATGGGGCCACGGAATGAGCTAATGCCATGGTAGAGCAATACCTACATTGCTATGTCAACTAT
Organism: Vipera berus; assembly: GCF_964194415.1. NCBI lineage: Eukaryota > Metazoa > Chordata > Lepidosauria > Squamata > Viperidae > Vipera > Vipera berus. Next base: position 17,956,477 of record NC_138206.1, read on the forward strand.
CAGCAATCTAATTGGGTGTAAGTCCTGACATTCAGTGAAGTGACATACAAAAAACACTTTGCCCAATATTCTGGACAGCTTTAGTTATACTGTAACTGGGTTACTGGGTTAATGACTTTCACAATAGGGAATGGCTATGTACTTTAGGCTTAGTATTTTACAGGGCAGTCTCAGTTTTAGGCATTATGTGGATGGATACATTTTATCTCCTAGGTGGAACGTCCCTTGGGACATTCATTCATTCATTCATTCATTCATTCATTATTTTGTTTGTTTGTTTATATTTTTATAATCCTAATTTATTCCATTATTTTTATTTCTTCTATCCCTCCTTTATTAATTTTATAAGTAATTCAAGCAGGTGAACATACTCCTTCCTCCTCCTATTTTCCTCACAATAGCAACCCTGTGAGGGTTGGGTTGAAAGTGTGTCCAAAGTCATCCAAGCCATTCATGCAGAAGGCAGGATTAGGACTTACATTCTGCTGATTTCTACCCTGGTTCCTTAACTATTTTTTCTGCTTCATCCTGACTCCTTCTACTAGTTCATTTTCTTACATGAGATTTTGCCCTTAAATGAAAGACTCAGGATTTTAAGTGCAGAGTTCATATAACAGAATCCAAAGAGAATGTCAATATACATAACAGTGTTTCCCCCTGTTAGTTGTCCACATGTCTTGAATTGCATTTACTAAAGGTGATAAAAGCAGGATAGCAACTTCAATAAAGTTCAATAAAATTCTTTAGTCATGAGCACAGACGTGAAAAGATAACAGAGACAATAACACACCCTAAGTGGCTGTGAGTAGATCAAGGAGAAAACATCCATGGAAACAAAAAAGGGTGGAAAGAACTGTGTGTTGAGGAGAGGGGGAAAGCTACTATGATAAACCGGTTAAGAAATCAGCCTCACATTCCGTAGCAAGAAAATGAAAAAAAATACGAAAAGGATAGAAAACTGAGATCTATTTATAGCTGTCCTGATGGGAAAAAAAATCTGATTCCAGAAATACTGAATCTCTTTAATGCATCAAAAGGAACGATCCTGACAGGGAGAAAGGATTCTAGTCAAAGCTACTATCTTCTGGAACAAAAATAATCTGGGATGAAATAAACACTAGAAGAGTAAAATGAAATTCAAGGTTCCATATAACTGAACCTCCACAGTGTAGCAGCGAATCTGAAAGCAAAGTTGCTTCTGATAGAATAGTATATTTGTAGCTCAGGGTTGAACTGTGGGGTCCTAGGAGTGTGGGGGTTTTCTTGCAGATATTTCATGACCAAACTAGGTAAGGCACTTCTCATGACTTAAAATTACTTGCAGCACATACAAAAGGATGGGACAGGATGGTTTCTGCAAGCATGTATAAGTCCTGGATTGGTAGGAGCTGAAAAGGTACCAAGTATATTGATAGATGAGAGATTAAAGCTTTTATTTTGTCTTGGGACCATTGTGATTTCAAGGTCTTAGGGGCATTTCCCATTTTCATCTAATAATAGCATAAATTCATTGCATTTGTTTGTAATGTAAATGTATATTCACCATATTTACCAACAGCAATGAGCAGGTGACATTGCTTTCATCTCATCTTCCATTTGTACTGATGCAACGTAAAGTCATCTTAGGTTTTTGTCTTTTTCTTTTAACAACTCTGTAATCCCTCACATCGGGGTGGAGGCAGGATGACAGAATGGAACTGAGCATTTACTAGAAGGATACCCTTTCTGATGCCTACACGGAGCTCAGAGAAAAGACTAGATGCCAAAGGCGCACGGAACGCTGTTACCTTCCCACCGTAGTGGTCCCTATTTTTCTACTTGCATTTTTACGTGCTTTCAAACTGCTAGGTTGGCAGAAGTTGGGACGAGTAACAGGCGCTCACTCTGTTACGCGGCACTCGGGATTCGACCCGCCAAACTGCCGACCTTCAGCGTCCTAACCCACTGAGCCACCGCGTCCCTCATCTTAGCTTATCTGGGGCTAAAGCAATGGTTCTTCTTTAAGCTGCCAAAGTTTTGCCTTTGAGGCAACCAAACATATTTCACCAAACATTTGGCTGATGTCATAAGGGATTCCCCAGAGTAAGGTCAGCCTGGCTCCTATTGGGGACTTTACCTGATGCATGTTCAGCCCACCCTTCTACTCTTTTGGCATGGTAACCAGAATCTTGCTTTAATTCAATGGAAGAGTCTGGATTTTTCAAAGTAGGTTTTTTTTCTTATGCCTGCCAAGTCTCCAGTTGATTCCCGGTCAGAGACCTGAATCAGCCTAAAGTACAACTAACCAACAATAGCGGCAGACAGACTGCATGATAAACCAGGAGACAGAAAAAGAGATAATTCCCTTTCATTTCCCAGAGTAGCTGTCCATGCAACATTTGGTATATGGGCTATTTTTGAACACAAGTTTAGCATTCTTCTGGAAAAATGCTAAACTCATGTCCACCAGGATCCCAACTAATGCCCTTTTCGGTACACCTGGTTCTATAGGCTAAACTCATTAATCTCACTACAGTATGTGTCAAAGCTTGCTTCCTCTCTATCATTAAGGAAAGAAATTAATAGACATTTTTCTGCTAACTGGAGAAATTAGAGAAATCCACCATATCCTTAACATGCCCAATGCACCATATATAAAGATAACACCAGTGGGAAAAGCATTTATTTATTTATTTATTTATTTATTGCTAATAAAATTTGGATTTTGGGGGTGAGGTTGAATTTTGATCACTAGGTATTAATACTATATTGGCCTTTATCCTACTGTCCAGTATCTTTCCAGGATGCAGAATAGAGTTTATCATGTGTTGCACCAGTTGTAATAGTTTGATTTCAAAATAATATATCACTTATAATAAGAGGTTGATGTGATCCAGGTGTTTTCCTGATTTTAATCATTTTTGTAGCTTCACAAAACAGGTCAATTCATTGTTTCCATTTTCTGTAATCTTCAGTAAATTTTGTTTCTTTAAATATTCATCAACCTTTGCCAGAGAAATTTCTGTATATAATTTACAGCAATATTGATGAAATACTTTTTGCATCTTTACATTATCATTTATTTCCATTTTCTACCTCTAATATCATTTTGTCTTTCTACAATTTATATGCCAACAATTTCTTTGCTTTGTTTGCAAATTCATTTTTGCTTTCTTTTATTTTGTATAATTCATTTTTACCTTCATTTCTCTTACATTTAAAGTTTAATATGTTATGAAATAATTGTTTCTTGGGGGGAATTTCTTTAATTCTTCTTTCTTCATTTTTGTCTGAGCTAAAATTATATATGTACACTTTTCTCTCTGTGTGTGTTTGTATTAATAGATAATATTTTTATAGATTTGTCAGGCACAAGAAACTAGGAGCCAGGATAGAGTTCAAAAACACTTTGAGTTTATTCCATGCAACCTATACACAATAATTTGTTCTACTAACGTTCAATGGAAAATGGTGCCTGATAAAAGTCAACAGACTTCAAGGGGGGCAGGAACTGGACTTAGATCTCTTTCAGGGGTATAGGAATTCTAGGAAACCATCAACAAAAGAGGCAGGAGACCACACTCATTTAATGGTCAAAGAAAAAAACTGAAGTGGACCTGCCCTTATGGATCTTGCAGTTAAACGTGGTGGGCAAGAATTTTGTACTTTCTGACTTACAAGATTTGGTTAATGTAGATTTAGCTCATTTAGTCTTGTTTCCCATCTGTATTACCCAGGAGGGCTGACAGGGCATGGCAAATGTCTCAGAAAGAGGTCTCTCTGGGCTGTAAAGGCAAGGGCACAGAATGACTTGGAAGAGCTTGTTAATGTAACCTTACAATAATGTTAGAGCTTGTGCTTCTGGGTGTATTTCTTGTCTTGACTCCTAGTCCCAAAAAGATCTCAATCTTTCAAGTCTGAAAATGCATTTCCCACTTTTCTGACCATTGCCTAGTCTGTGGCTTTTACTCCTGTCTCCCAAGCTCATTCCCACATACCATCACATTATCCTTGAGAAGATTTTCCATGTATCATGGTTTGTTATCCAGATGTATTGCAGGAAGGGTCAGTAGATCAGAACCACAATCCCAACACATGAGAAAGCACTGAAAAGATGTTTGTGGAACGTTTTATAGTCATATTGACAATACTTAATCTCCTTTTTGTTTCCCCTAAAGGAGACTCTTTCTGTCTGAGAGGGGCGCAGACTGTCAATTCTACAAATGAGTATGGCTGCAGCCATTTTCCTTCTCATTTTTTGGTTGCCACATAGAATAGAGGGAGGGGGTTGTCCAGGGGCTTCACTAGTCAAAACAATCTTTTGTCCCATGGGAACCAATGTCATCAGTTGCTCCCGAGACTGCAGGCTGGGCATTGCATAAAAATCCCACCAAGAAGATGTATTGGGCAATGTAGTTGCTTACATAGTTTTATGGGTGGGATTTTTTTAACTTTGTATTGGGGAATTGTTATGTGTGTATCCAGACTTGGTTTTACTTTTGACGTGCCGATACTTTGTAACTAATAAACATGTTCTTTGAGGAATTTGCAAGCCTCGGAGTTCTGCTTTATTTGTCTCTGTCTGTTGGAACCATGACAACTTGTTTATGAACATCAACGCTGAGTTCATTTTAATAATATTTAATAATATTGTTGTAAGAATTTTGGTAACCAAGGAAGGTGTCTGAAGATAACCTACTTTCCTGTTAAACTAGAATGTTTTTAACCCAGCTACAATTGTCTCCTTCAGAAGCAAGAGTAATTAGCTTCAATATAAGATTGAGCTACTAGCTACAGTTGATATTTTGGCCTCATTTCTTGACTAAAATATTGAATCTGTGCAATCCTTAAACCCATTAGAAATATAAGTTAGGAAAGGAAGAAGCAAAAGATTGTGATAAAAACAAGAAAGCAAATTGCTTAATGATTCCATATTGATGGGTTGTAAGTTTTCATTTAAGTAACTTGGTAATCAAATGTATTAATCAATTGTCAAAACAAATTATCCCAAAAAGCTTTAATGAATTGAAAATTGTGAATCACCAAAATGGGGCCCTACTGTGTGTGCATTAAGAGCAAATACAAAACACCACTTCGGAGAAAATCTAGAAAGAAAAAAAACCTGTATAATTGACTGCTTAAAATAAATTGTATAGGCAGTAAAATATAATTTTACAATTACATTTTACAATCCATTTATCACTTTAAAGATATGTCTTTCTGAGGTGTGGCTCAGTTAGGTGGAAAAATGCCACTGGGAGTGAGATAACTATTCCAATTAGATAAAACGCTTACACAAAAACAAAACAGACATTAATTCTAGCCATTAATTCTAGCCATATACTTTTACAGTATATTAGATTAGTAGTATAATACTTTGCAACAAATATGGAAAATACTATCTCATCTTGTTTGCAATACAACCATAAACATAGCATTATACAAATAGGAATATGATTAATTTCTAATGCACTTTGAATGGGATAATCACAACCTATTTCCCATGTGTTACTGTCCTCTATTGAAAGGTGATGTCACTGTCCCTTGCATCTTCAATGATTTTTTTTTCTTTCAGAGCAATTCAAGAAGAGTTGAATTTTTAACCACCCTAAAAATAATGTCAGTATGAATTTAGTAAGGACAAACCTTAACATGTTAACCTGACTTCACATTGCAACAGTTAACTTCATTAGCACATTGTGGGAATGTTATGGAAGTAATATATCTTGTTTTCAGCAATGCATTTGACATATTTGCCCACGACATGCTGCTTTAATTTATGCTTTAATATGGATTCCTACAGTGTACAAGAGGTTGGAGATGAACTATTAAATATTGCTCCCAAAGGTAGGATTCTATGTTTATACATATCATAGTAAAGTTGATTTATATCTAGGGTAAATACTGAATCATTATCAACTCTATACCTTTCAGAACTGACATTCTGGAGACAAATACATACATGATTTAATTTTAATCATTAGAGAAGTAAAGGAGCACCACAGTGACCTTCTACAGACTAAATAAAAAGAATCAAAAACTTTATAACTCCTGGTGAAATTCCTTTAAGCCATCCAGAATTGTTCGTGGCACCTATCATAATACTTCAGAGAAATTGAGACAGGGACACTCTGAATATTATGCCACCAATTAAATATGTTGGGATGGAATAATTAATCGCACACTGCCCACTGAATCATATTTCCTTGCCACTATGGAGGGTCCTTATCTGATTATTACCTGAAATCTGGACAGCTTGTGCTGAAGAAAAAACCAACAGGCGGCTTAGATGTACAAGATATCGTATTTCCTAAACAAATAAAAGTCTAGCATAAATAACACCACCACTGTTGGAGTATGAATAGGTAGACTATTCAACAGTGCTTGGAAAAAATATGTGAAATTAATTTCTTTCTGTCACTGCAGAAATATCCATTAATGGAATGATACATTCCTTCCCTATCCAGGGGAAATTCGTTTGCAATGGAGGCCAAAATATGTTTGTATTTGCTTCCTTTCCTTCGTTACAATTCTGTGGTGCTTATCTGTATGTGAAGGAACCCTTGTTCATTGCTATTCATTTCATTTTTCTTTTCTTCCAGTATCCAGCTTGCATTCCTTTAGCATGCCTCTGTAAATTTACAAGACAATTATAGGGAACAGAGAGTTGAAAGAACTGTTTATCGTTATTCCCTTTTTATATATATAAAGTTTAAATAGTGTTTTGAATTTCAATGATAGCATGGCCTCTGTAGATGCCATATGCTAACAAACAAATAAACAAGTGTTTTAATGGCAAGCTTGTAAGGTTTGGAATGAGATATTATGCTAAAGGTATAGCAGCCTTATATTGGGAATATACAGGATATATTTCTACTATCAAAATCATCACAACAGGCTATTGATGGTCACAGTAGAAAGCTGAGCTAAATTTAAAGAGAACTCATTTTCCTGAAGGAGGGAACATTATATTAATAGGACTCTGTGGAATCTGTCCTGTTATTGTCTCTTTAAATATATCCCACTCAAAACTCTCTTACACAGAATTGTTAGAGAGGACCTTTGACTGATAAGCAGCTAATGAAATAAGCTATCACCTACAAAAGCCTAGGTCATTAATAAATAGAATAGAATAGAATAGAATAGAATAGAATATAGCTGGAAGGGACCTTGGAGGTCTTCTAGTCCAGCCCCCTGCTCAAGCAGGAGGACCTATACCAGGGGAAAGCGACCTCAGCTCTTTTATGAGTCATGGACTTCAACTCCCAGAATTCCTGAATCAGCTATGCTGACAGTAGAGAAGTCAAGGTGAGATCTTGGGAAAATCCCACCCAAACAGTAGAGTTAAGCTAACAATATTCCTCCTCCCAGCAAAGTCATAATGTCCATTTGAAATCCAGCCAATTCACAGGTGGTATGATGTGCGGGTAACTGGAACAGTTGGCACGCATCTCAAGATCTTATCCAGCTTTTGTTTCTCTGTAATCATCTCCCTGATAAGGGAGACACATTCCTTTCTCAAGGATAGAGGTAGGATAGAAAGTGAAAAAGCTCCCCCGCTCCCCAGCAGAATAGCAGGGCCCAAAATTAGGATATATATGCAAGGGAAAACACAGAGGCTTTGGGGACCTGACATGTACATTCTGTGTATACACTAGAGAACAAATATATAGATATCAATAGACGAGGGAGTCAAGCTATTCTCCAAAGCACCTGAAAGCAGGACAAGAAGCAATGGATGGAAACTAGTCAAGGAGAGAAGCAAGCTAGAACTAAGGAGAAACTTAGAACTAAGGAGAAACTAAGTTAGAACAATTAACCAGTGGAACAACCTGCCTCCAGAAGTTGTGGGTGCTCCATCACTGGAGGTTTTTAAGAAGAGACTGGACAGCCATTTGCCTGAAATGGTATAGGGTTTCCTGCCTGAGCAGGGGGTTAGACTAGATGACCTCCAAGGTCCCTTCCAACTTATTATTACTATATTATTATTATTATTATTATTATTATTATTATTATTATTATTATTATTATTATTATTATTATTTGTACAAACAACAGCTCACTTTGCAGAATTTAACAGAGAAATCTGAAAATCCTTAGATAGAAGAGGTGGAGTTATTCTTTAATCCCACAGAGGACAAGACTAGCCAGTAGGTTTTAATTACTTCACACATAGACAAAAATGTTTCGCTTACTGTATATAATTTAATTAGGAAAGCAGCTGAACTTCACACTTTATCAAGTCTGATTTTGGAATTTAGGTATAAGAACTGAACGAAAACCAAAAAGCCGAGAGCCTGGATGTTTTTGAAATGCTGTGAAATGCTACAGGTAGTCCTTGATTCATGACCAAAATGGAGCCCAAAATTTCTGTTGTTAACTGAAACATTTGTTAAGTGAATTTTGCCCCATTTAATGACATCTCTTGCCACAGTTGTTAAGTGAAGCACCACAGTTGTTAAGTTAGTGACACAGTTGTTAAGTGAATCTGGCATCCCCATTGATTTTACTTGTTGGAAGGTTGCAAAAGATGATCACATGACCCCGGGACATTGCAACTGTCATAAATATGAGTCAGTTGCCAAGTGTCTGAATTTTGTTCATGTGACCATGTAAGTGTGGAAAACAGTCCTAAGTCACTTTTTTCAATCCTGTCATAACTTTGAACGGTCATTAAATCAACTGTTGTAAGTCGACAACTGCCTTTTATTTCAGTTGAAAACTAGTTCTTGGAAATGAATGACAATTTAGTTCCCCAGTATTAATAAAAGGTGTCACTGTTTAACTATGCTCAGGTTTTGAGCACATTTCCAGTATCCAGCACAACAGACAAGAATATTAATAGTCATTGAATAAATGAACAAGTTTATTTTTCCATTTCACCAAAGATAGGATATGGTACGTGCATTTGCAGTGGATTAAATCTCCCAGAGGCTACCTGAGTTTCTTTTAGGGCTCTGTAAACATCACCAATGTCTCTTCTTAAGCGAGGTAAATGGTGAGAATCAGAAAAGTCAGTTTATTCTTTTGGAGTATTGACAGCCAAAGGATTCAAGGAACTGTAGGCCTTTGATATTATGCAATTGCATCCTTGAATTTTAATCCTAGATCTCAAAATCCCTGGGAGAACTGGAACCAACAAAGTGAATTTGTCAGGAACTTTGATTTCATTTTGTGAGATGTTTGTATTTCTTTTAAGTGTTAGTAGCTCAGTTTGGCGGGAGTGTGTCTTTCACTTTTGTCTTGATCTGCTCATTTCCTCAGTCCGTTTAAAGATTATTGGTGCTAATTTTAGTATGCAGATCCCAGTTTCATGTAACTTAAAGTAAAATAGGTAAAATATTTCCTCAAATCCTTTTTTTTCCTGTCTTTATTAAACTAAAAATACTTCTTCCTGTTTATTCAGTTGTGGATTTGTTATTGAGCATAACGCCCTCCAAAATTGCTTGAAAAGGGGAAAACGGGAGACAGTTATTTAAAAGCTTCATCTCTGGGAAAGGTGAGGAAGACTTGTTCCTGTTTTGTTCCATTCAGATTTCCATTAAGTGGAGCATCTCTCCGTAAAAGCAAAGAATAGCAGCATAATTACTGTATCTGCTCAGGTGGCACTCTTTCTCTGGGAGGGGGGAAGGGGAGAAATAGCTACATCCATATATCCTACAACTCGGGTACAGGAGATATGAGGGAAAAGTCCCCAAGGAGATGGCAAACTAGTGTGGTTGTTGCATTCTCCTCTCCTCCATAATACAGGATCTCATTCCTTGAAATAACTGAGCATAAACACAAAGCTGATTTTTATTTTATGGGACTTATATGCCGCCCTATCTCCCAGAGGACTCAGGGCGGCTAACAACAATAAAAAACCAGCAGTACAAAAGTTAAGAAAAAATTAAATAACAGCCCCAAATATTAAATTACACAGTTAAAATTAAAACTTTTAAAAACCCATCATCAATCCAGGTCAGCCTGATGGAAAAAGAACGTCTTAAGGTCGCGGTGAAAGGACCGGAGGTCCGGGGCCATCCGAAGCTCAAGGTTGAGTTGGTTCCACAGGGCTGGCGCGCCCACAGAGAAGGCCCTCCCCCTGGGGGTCGCCAGCCGACATTGTCTGGCCGACGGCACCCTGAGGAGGCCCTCTCTGTGTGAGCGCACTGGGCGATGGGAAGTCGTCCCCGGCAGCAGACGGTCCTGCAGATATCCCGGGCCTAAGCCATGTAGGGCTTTAAAGGTAAGTACCAGAACCTTAAGATTTTGATCTATCTTGGAAAAGTAAGCAGGCCAACCTTGAATGGAGAGTGCCAGAAAATTCCAAATCTTTAGGATAGCCAGGAAAGTTGAAGAAAAAAAAAGCTACATGGATGTCTCTGTAATGACCACAATTAGGACTGATAACTTTCTTTCAGCAATATGACTGAAAAAAAACACACCACATATGGTTTTGTTTTCCTGGTATCTCTTCTCACTGTTTGCAATTGCAAAAAATATTGGATGGAGAATCTATATGGAATTCTGTAAAAAAAAACTACCATCATCATCATGGCCATCACCCTAATCTCCTCTACAGGAAGTGAATAAACCAAGAGGAAAACTGTCTCTCTTGTGCTGTTAAAGAAAAAGGCCCACAATGTTGGATCCACCTGGGAATTTGAGGCACCCACAGTTTTAAAAGCGACACCATACTCATAAATTAGCCTCCATGAAAGTATTTCTATTTTTATACAGATTGCACAAGAATCTAGAAGTAAATGATCACACAGGAATGGCATGTCAAAGTTATTTCTCTTATGGAATTATGTTAGTATTCCAGTAAGTAATTCATACCCAACACTTTGCACATCAATCAGCATCCTAGCAACAACTCCTATTTGCCCTGCATCTGATTTTCTGCTAAATTATAATCTGGAAAATGACATGTTTAATTAGTGATGACACATTAATAGAAAATGGTAAAGAAATCAATCTAATTTAATGTGCATGAGGTCTATTTCAGATACATTCTGGGTGGAGTGTTTGATCACCTTCTTTTCCTTAATTTACCCTAAGGTTGACTCCAACTTACATCTTAACAGCTGTTCATAGAAGAATATATTTGCATTGGGGGGGGGAATGGTTACAAAGAAATGTTAAGCTGATTCTCAAGCAGACCGTCCAAGGGACAAGATGCTTTGGATTTTTTGTTCTGAAAAAGTAAGTCTTTAAATCCTGGAAAGGGAAAGCTGATTTCACAAAGTCCCACCCAGAGGCAATGAAAACTTAAGAAACCCAGTCCTTGCCTTCCCCATGTCATTTCATGGGTTCATAAAAGATGGAGGCAGTTTGTTTGTTTGTTTAATTTCTGTACCATTCATCTGGCTTAAGGCAACTCTATGCAGCTTACAACAAAATAAAAAACAACAACTAGATAAAACATCAAAATACTAAGATAGTAAATATTAACATTAAAATTAAAGTTGGTTAAGGAAGGGAGCAAGGTATAAAAGGGATGGAGGTAGACTTTTCTCTTAATCCATTAACCACCTCCAATATGACACACCCACATCAGGCCTGAAGGTCAATTGGCAGAGCTGGGTTTTAAGACCCTTTAAGAAGGCCAAGAGGATAGCTGTGAACTTCATCTGAAGGGGCACAAAATTCCAGAGGGCAGGAGCCACAACAAAAAAAAGGCTCTTCTCCTGAACCCACCAGCCAAAATTCCTTGACCGATGGGGTCCACAGCCCAGAAGTTCCAGTTTGAAGCTCCAGAATCCATTGTCTTCTTATTCCTCTGAGGGGACTCTGGAAAAATATACCAGCCCTGGTGTTGAGTCTGCAATGTAGGCTTGTGTTGGAAAGTAGGAAAGAGACAGGAATTAATCTAGGCACAAAATGTTATTCTTCAAGGAAAAATGATGTTTTATTGTTATTATGCATTAGTAAATACATTCATGTAGGGACGCAGTGGCTCGGTGGGTTAGGACGCTGAGCTTGTCGATCAGAAGGTCGGCAGTTTGGCGGGTCGAATCCCGAGTGCCGTGTAACAGAGTGAGTGCCCATTACTCGTCCCAGCTTCTGCCAACCTAGCAGTTCGAAAGCAGGTAAAAATGCAAGTAGAAAAATAGGGACCACTATGGTGGGAAGGTAACAGCGTTCCGTGCGCCTTTGGCGTCTAGTCATGCCGGTCACATGACCACGGAGATGTTCTCGGACAAGCGCTGGCTCTTCGGCTTTGAAACGGAGATGAGCACCGGCCCCTAGAGTTGGAAACTACTAGCACGCATGTGTGGGGTAACCTTTACCTTTTTAAATACATTCATGCTCAGATATCTAGTATATGGCACTTTTAGTTTAGCAAACCAATCACTTACATCACACATGTCAAACTGCCAGCCCGTGGGCCGGATGCATCATACTGAAACCGCGCCCATCCCATTGCTGGCAATGGGGGAAAAGTTGCGATACATCACACAAGGTCATGTGATGTCACGAGTTTGACATGCCTGATTTATATACACAGTTTCTTAGTTCCTTAAGAGTTCCAATAACTTCCTTCCTTATCCAGTTACTAAACTTAATCACAACATTGTCATGCTAACTCCTTGTTTACAGTTTTGCTTTATTTTTATTTATTTTTTCTTTATTTCAATATATTTTCGATAATTCAATATTTCCTATTCCAAGGAGGAGGAGGAAATTGTTGTTGTTTTTTCTGAGTCTCTTAGAATAGTAATAGCTTTGCAGCACTTTCTGGTTGGTTTACAATGTCAGTACTACATGCATTTTGCCCCCAACAATCTGGGTTCTCATTTTATCAACCTTGGAAGGATGGAAGGCTGAGTAAACCTTGGGCTCTGTCAGGATCAAACTCCAGGCTGTGGGCAGAGTTTACTTGAAATACTGCACTTAACCACTGTGCCCTCAGGGCTCTGGGATCATTCTCCTCCATACTGTTGTTTCTGGTCTTTCTTGATGCAGCTCCAATAGGTTTCATCAGCCAGTCTGTTCCACAAATCTTCTCCATTTCTATTAGCTTCTGTTGGATCATTCAAACTTTCCTCCTTGAAGCATCTCTCCAACTACTTTGGCAGTTTTTCATCCTTCAACAGCTTCAGTCACCATGCTCTTTTAATACACTTATTAGCACATTGACCTACATCCCTTGTCTAACAAAATTTGCCATTTATAACTTTTGTACTGAAAAGTAAATGTGCTTGCTTGCTGGTGTGTTAATCATCTAAACCTTTCTGTTGTCTGCATGATACTTTTATGCAGCTGGCAAAGAGACAAAATTCTAACCTAGATTGCCTAGACTGAAAAGAACAAAAGGGTGCAGGGTTTTGATTATATGCATACACATTGCTAGTGTGCCTTTTCATCAGTTGGTGCAAGGCAGTGCATTTTAAAGCATTTTAACATTTAATTTGTAATTTAATAATTTGTAACTTTCTTGTTAATTTATAATTATGAAATGCATTGAAATATTAAATTAGTTAAAGTGAGGAAATGGCCTGGATAATTTGAATTCTTGCATCCTGCTATGCTTCAAACCATCTCAATGCATGTTGGCTGGATTTTTCCTTTGACTGTTGAGTTAACCAAGTGAACATATTAGCAAAATATATTTCAGACTTAGTGTCATCCTTTTGTATATTTATGATTTCAGTTTTTATATCAACTCTTATATTGGTTAGAGCCAATATAAAATTAATATACCTCAGATGAATAACACATCTTTAATATATTTGCTTATTAATTCAGGGTAACTCACAGGCCAGTTTCAGATCATTACTGTATATTTTGTGTACTACTTATCTTTCATTCCAAATATATTGCTGCAGATTTATTTTATTTTATTTTATTGATATGGTCAACAATTACAAACATGCAAGGGGGTGAGTAAGTCGTTTGATGTTGGTTTTTTTTTAATAAAATTACTGTTCTCAACTCATTGACTTCTTTGAGCAATCCTCTTGCCAAGCTATTAAAGCAGAAATTAAAATAAGTAGGATCCTTATCCCTGACTGTTCAAAGGAGCTTAAATTTATAGAATAAAACTATTATCAAAGTGTGCTAGATACTGGTCACCCACAGGAAAAAAAAGTTGAAATACTCAAAATAAAATATGCAATTGAATTATAATGATGACAACAAAAAGATGTTACTTAGTTGGATAGTGAAACGTCTGTAAGAAAACAATTAAGCTCAAAGAGCATCAAGGACCTCTTTCACCCAAAAAAATATAATGGAATTCTTAGGAGACGGTTTTATATTCTTACCATGTGATGTATTTTTTTCAAATATCCTCATTCCTTAATATTTGGGGGGATTCATATTTGCAATCAAATAATAATATTAAAGATGATACTTCGTATATTGGTGGATAATAGTATTATAGCTACATTACCACTCTTGCTATTTTTTTTCTAACAGCACCATCAGGATTTAAAACACACTAAACCAATAAGCCTTGCTTATTGGCTTTAGTATGGAATTAGTGCAAAAATTTATACACTTGAGTCCAAATTTAAAAGTACCGTAGATCCCATGCTTTCCTATTCAAAATGCACATTCTTAATTATTTTCTATTTTAAAAGGAGAAGATATAGGTGCCCTTTAAAAGCCATGAAGATACCATATGTGTCATGAAACCAAATTTATATCACTTACATCACTTGCATGTTATCTCAATTGCACCAACATCGTCTCCTTTTTCCCAGAGCAGATGCCAATGAAAGGAAGCAAACTACAATGACAATCCACCTCATACTTAAACTTGCTCCAGTTTTTTTTTTTAAAGCATAGACAATAAGAACATTGCTAATCCCTTTTGGTACCGACCAATTGATACCAAACTTCGTTGACTATGTTTCTTTCTTTGTTAATATCTTTCCTTTTTTCCCATTAGCCTCTCCTCTTTTCTTATACATACAGCTTGTTCAAATAAAAGCCTCTGATAGAGACAGTTCTTAGACATGTTACCAAGATTGGTTCCAATGACATTTATTTCTGCCACAATCTGTACTTGCTGATATACCAGTATGTAGAGAAAAATATTTGTATATTTATGGAGTTCCAGTATTAAATGGTGCTGCCACAGTCTAGCTCAGGGGTGTCAAACTGAATTTCACTGAGGGCCGCATCAGCATTGCGGTTGCCCTGAAGGGGGCCGGGTGGGTATTGCCAGGGTGGGCGTGGACTACTGGGTGGGTGTGGCTAGAGTGCATATGGCCTACTGGGTGGGTGTGGCCAGCTCTACATCGTTCGCATCAAGGGTGCCTATGGGGGCCTGGGCAGGAGTGGGACAGATCTGAGGGTCTCTGGCAGGAGGAGGGTCTCTGGGCCAGGGCCAAGGCAGTGGGGGCCGTTCCCTCACTGTTTCCAGGATGGCTTCGCAGGCCACATGAAACCACTTTGCGGGCCGCATCCGGCCCCCGGGCCTTGTGTTTGACATGTCTGGTCTAGCTGATGATTGCATTCCATCTCTATAAGATACTGCCCTCACATTTTAGCCAGGTGATACTCAGTACAGAACAGTTAATTGTCAGATATAAGCACTGACATTTGTGGTGTGTCTCATTTTTCTTCTCTAAAGTCAAACTGTCATCCACAGCATCCAGAGAATGAGGGGTTTTCTGTTCCTCCTTCTTTCTTTCTTATTGAATGCTGCAGTATGCTGTCTTACTGCCTTTTAAACATCTATACTAGACCTTACATTATACATTCTTCTGAAATCTCATGGGTGTCTTTTGTTTTCACAGTTCTTTTATCTTGTGGCCTTTCTAGTTTTGCAGGATCTAAGAGCCAGTGATACAAATTGCTTTTCCAGGTATTCTGGAATCCTGGACCACACAAATCTCTGCTTTGTAGAAAGAACTTACAGATCCTATACCAAATATTTCAGCTGCTATTAACACCGCTAGAGACATAATGATTATAATCAGTGTTAACTAAGAGGCTTTTCAGTGAACTAATCAGGTTTGCACACTGAACCATATGAATGCCTTGCAAATGCCTCCTTATTGTGCAGTGAACAGCTCCAACTCTCAACTTCATTTGTAGCAGATGTCAAAAACCCAGCAGGTTTGGTCACCAACAGCATCTAATAGCTAGTTTGATAGTTGAGCCCATGAAGGAGCTCAAGGCAATACATTTTTTTCCCAAGGCCACATGCCCATTATCTAAGCATATCATGATATCAAAGAGGTAAAAGTAAACAGTGATTATGCTTCTCCAGGACAGCAGCATGACGGCTTTAGAGAGTTATTCCCAGGATTTAGGAATATTTTTATTTGGATCAGTATACTGTGATGGGGACCCTATTATGTTGGCAAGTAGAGATCAAAAAGCAGGCATGAGGGACCACAAGTAAATGCTGGACACATTAAAACAGGGAAGATGCATTAATTTATTCACACTTGCTCCTTTAAGCTGTCCAACAGGGCTTCTGATGAAATAAGGTCTCTTTTGAAGCTTTACTATATCATGCTTCCCCAAATTGTGAAGACCTAAGTAATGAAGTCTATGGAAGCAAACGTTAGACTTTAAAGAAGCATGATAAAAAGCATAATGATGCTTTTGTACTTCAATGTTGGAAAAGACTCCTGAATATACCATGAACTGCCAAGAACACAAACCAATTGATCATTAAAGAAATCATCCCAGAGTTCTAATTTCAGGCAAAATTAGAATTCTAATTCTAACTCCAGGCGCAAATTATCAGACACATTATGAGAAGACCTTGTCTCTGGACAAGGCTCTATTGCTGAGAAAGTTAGAAGGAAAGAGATGAAGAGAAGGACAAGCTGCATGGTGGATAGACTCAATTGCAGTGGCAATGAGTGCATCATTGTACCACTTGAAAGACCAGGTTAGAGATATATTGTCATGAAGAAAATCTATATAGTCTCTATGTCTATGGAGATTCTCAATCATCCAGGTCACAGTTGTCCCAAAGGTCTTTCCAAAAGGCAACTGGACTTTTTCTTTTCCTTGAAAATGTTTCACTTCTCATCCAAGAAGCTTCTTCAGTTCTGAAGAAGCTTCTTGGATGAGAAACCAAATATTTTAAAGGGGGAAAAAAAAGTCCAGTTGCCTTTTGGAAAAGCACCTTTGAGACAACTACGTAGTCTCTAGGAGTTGCAAATAACTAGATGGCACATTAAAGAGATCAGCCATCTGGATAGTAACTGTTGAGGTCCTTTTGCCCTTTCTCTCCCAGTCTAGCTTGCCAGCTGCAACTGATTTTCTTTTCCTCCATTAGAGTAGCAAGTTCCTTCCCCCATATGACATTCCTGTTGAAGGAAATGGATCATTGCTCCATCAGAAAAACAAGTTGCTTCTCAGCCAGATCTGTTTGTAGGATTGGGGGAGTTTTGAAGTCCTGGATGCAGAAATAGCTGTTTCTTTTATCTTCTCTCTACCATAACTTATCTCCTTTATCTTTTCTTTTCCTCCCTCTTCTCACAGTCTTTGAAGTCATCAGGCCTTAATTCCCAAAAATAGTCACTTCTTGATGATGAGACTAGCTCTGTCATTACTATTACTAATAATTATATACTCATATTAGATAGGAAAGTTTATGACAATCAGAACATTAAGTCAGGAAGCTAGGCTAGCCCTCTACTCATGTGTTTTTATGACTAGGAGGTGTTATTTACTAGGTGATTATGGGCAATGAGTGTGGCAAAAGAAAGTGAAAATAGCACCAATAGTGTATGTGCAATCCAAAACTTCTGGACTGTCACTTGAACATGGCATTATCAAAATCACCACCAATCAATTGCAAAATGCAGCTTTACTTGGAAGAGTTTACACCCTATGTCGATACTTTAAAATTATTAAACATCTGCCTGTCCCAGGTCCTTGGGAAAGACTCAGTAAGTGGATAAAAATGCCATATCCAGTCTAAACATCTGGTTGACAGTGCAACAAGCCATAATATATTAAATTATATATTAATAACCAAAGACTTGGGGAAGATTTTAATCTTTGTATAGTTCCCCAAATCAGTGCTGTAAGATGATATATAAAATATTTAAATTTCATATTTTTGGCATAAAAATATCTCACACAAGAGAAATGGGGTTCTCCCAAGTATTGTCCCTGGAGCAATAATGAAGATGCTTTCATATCAATCTTTTCAAACTGAAAGTTCTGGGTCCATTTTGTCATCTGAGAATGTATTCTATGCAAATAAGAACTGCAATGGGAGATATTAAAATATACCCAATGTGCATGTGAGCATATAGCCACTTTTGAATTCTGTGTCCATAAATTAAGTTAATTTTCCAAAACCTTTCTCAGTGTCTGAGGGTACCAGTTTGGGATGAAGTATGTATTTGAAAGGGACAATATGTCTGCCAAAAACAGAGAACTTCAATTTGTCATCTGCCAGATTAGTGTAAATGATACACCAATTATTTTTGAAGTTTGTAAGAAAAGTTTCCCGTGAAGTCTTGCAAGCATGCAGAAATAACTCTCTTGCTATGGTTGTTACTTGCTAAAGTATTTTAGTTGAGAATAATTGGTGAATAACCACCCCAATACAGGAATGTAAATTTAACTGCCAAGTGAGAACTAAAAAATGTTGTCATTTGTGAATAACAAGTTGAAAAGAATCTAACAAAATAATTCTTCTGAATCAAGCTTATCAAATCAACCCACATTTTGTGTGTGCTTATTTCTAAATTAAATGAAAAGTAATTGCTCAAACTTTTAAAACTATAATGACTCTATAAGGACTGAGTCACACATTGCTGAACTGTAAATTATTAACCCTTTTTAATAGGCCACACGTGGCTGCATAAGCACATACTATGCCATAAATCTCAGTTTATAAGCCTGGTGGCTGGGTTCAGAAAACATGTCAAAAATAAAATAATCGTAATAGGTTTAGATACTTAGTAAGTCCAGCCTGAGTCTCTTATGTTCTCTCCTATAAGAGATGTAATTCAATATGTATTTACTTGAGAGTAAGCCTAATTGAATTCAATGAGGCTTAATTTTGAATAGACATGAGCAAAAGTGTGCTGTAAAGAGAACTGGCAATAAAAATAAAAAACAAAAATTAATTCTTTCCTACATATGAAGACAATAACCATATCTTAGCCAGGTTTCCCCTTGACTGTATTCCATAAAAATCATTCATGCATCTGATAGTTTTGTAGCACATTATCGTTCATTTTTAAACCTGCATAAAATACGAAGCACTTTCATATAGTTTAAAAAAAGTATCCCCAACGTATGTTTATTACTGCTTTTCTTCATTTATCAACTGAAGTGTTAAATATTTCCTAAGGGATCAAAATGTGCTGTGTGAAAGATAATAAGATACTGTAATGGAATTTCTGACCTTGGGAAAATAAAGATTCACCCCCTTTAAGAAAAGAAAAGAAAAAAGAAAGCTTGCCATACGACAGTGATTGAATTACAAATCTCTTCCACATTTTAGCTCCTTATTGTGCATTTATTTTCTAAATAAAAAAAAAATCTTAAGAATAATCTTCCTATCCATTTGTCTTTACTTCTCAGATATTTGCCCTCTAAGAAAATAGTGGAGACTGCAAACTACTTGTATGTTCACATCGTATCTTAGTGTGGCCTTAACTGGAACATAGGAAGTTCCTTTCCCCAAAAATAGGGGTGGTCTAGGTTAGGGGTCTCCATCCTTGGCAATATCAAGACTTGTGGACTTCAACTAAGCACATTTTGATTTGTGCTTAGATTGTAAGCCGCCCTGAGTCTTTGGAGAAGGGCGGGATATAAATGGGATTAAAATAAATAAATAAATAAATAAATAAACTCCCAGAATTCCTCAGCCAGAACTCCTTCTGGGAGTTGAAGTCCACAAGTCTTAAAATTGCCAAGGTTGGTCATTCCTGATCTAGGCTAATATTTCTCAACTTTAGCAGCTTTAAGATAGATAGACTTCAATTCCCAGAATTCCCTAGACAGTGGAGAAGTTGCTGAGGTTGAGAAATACTGGGCTAGCTACTTTTCTAGATGGTAAATTCCAAATGCAGCATTTCACCTTGTTATGCTAACTAGATTGTAAGAAATGAATGGCCAATTTAGTATTCCAAATAAGACAATCAGCAATTCTGGACCTGAATATATAAGAGGATGCTCTTTGTTGTTGTCTAGATCAAGTTTTTTTTTAAAAAAAAATCAAGTTGCTCTTTTTTCTTCAGCTTGTACCAATATTTTAGAGTGCTTTGATGACTGCAAAAATGGGACTGTATATAGGTTGCTTTGTAAGTTTTGTAACCCTAGCCATACTAACTTCACAGGCACCTGAGTTCTATCATTAGTGCACTTTTACACAGGTTTATAATCATCTATGCTAAATGTAAATTCCAAAGAAAGGTTCTAGCATGAAAGACCTGGGCATACTTCACAACATGATATTTGAACTAACAAAGGTCAAATATTATTGCTAAAGGACCAGTTTCAACCAGTGAGATAGTAATTACTTATCCTAAGAATACTGTAGTGCCTTAATCACAGTAGGATTCATTTAATTACTCTATCAGAACCAAAATATTAGCTGTGTTTAGTTAGGTCAGCAGAAACTCATGGAATCCTCCTAAGATTAGTTACAGGCTTGGTTAAGTCTGTATGTTTATGTTTGCGCATACATGTGTATGATTCTATGTAATTCATTGTTTGTGTAAACTCAGTCCATGTATTTAGTTTATCTTGCATTGTACTGTGCAAATCTAGAGCACTGATTAATTCAGTAACAAGTTTCAAAGGTCAAATGGACAGCAAATTTGAGCATATATTCTGCCAGGAGAAATTATAGGACAATAACCTCCAGTCTATGATAAGTTGAGAATCAAGTACACCATTCTGCAACTTGACAACACCACCAGATTTGGAGACAACCTGAAGCCCAAGCCATTATTTTCAGAATATGGAATTATCTGGAAAAGGAAGGAATTATGCAATTATTGTGTAGTGTAGTGAACAAACAGAAAATATGAATATTTTATGATATTCTTGTCGCTAATAATTCCTGCTTTGAAACAATCTGTCTATGTGTGAATAGAGTCCTCTGTTCTTTGCCCAAACTGTGTTTTCTAGAGTGTTGTATTTTTCATCTGCATTTCATGAAGAGGTGTATGTGTGCATTTTATCTCTTATTTATACAAACATTTGCATGCCACCTCTTCCATTATAATATGGTTAAGTGTGTATGAGACAGAACAAAGGAAAGCATCATTAATTTTACTTCAGAAAAAATGTTTTTTTTAATTTGCTTTGTAGTTGCAGATGTGCTATTTGGATGTTTAGGTTTAGGTCCGTGAGACTAGGCTGAAGCTACTATATCTAAAGATGAAGCAGGAACATAAGCAGAGTGGACAAAAACCAGGAATCTTTTGTAAAATATCTCTCAGGGGAGGTAAATAAGAAGGAACTAAGTTGTTAAAGTAGTAAATAGCAACTAAAATTATCAAAGGCCAGGAGACTAAAACATACAAAGAACGGCTGCAGGACTTGGGTTTGGCTAGTCTAAAGAAAAGAAGAAATAGGGGAGACATGATAGCAATATTCCAGTATCTGAGGGGCTGCCACAAGGAAGAGGGGGCCAGGTTGTTCACAAGAGCACCAGAAGGAAGAATGAGAAACAATGGTTGGAAACTGATCAAAGAGAGAAGCAACCTGGAATTAACGAGAAGCTTCCTGACAGTGAGGACAATCAACCAGTGGAACAGCTTGCCTCCAGAAATCGTGGGTGCTCCATCACTGGAGATTTTTAAGAAGCGACTGGCCAATCACCTATTTGAGATGGTATAGGTTCTCCTGCTTGAACAGAAGGCTGGACTAGAAGATCTCCAAGGTCCCTTCCAGCTCTATTCTGTTCTATTCTAAAGGGAAAAAAATGAACCACCTGAACCAGACAAAGGAAGTTGGGTTTGAGCGTATGGAAACCCTCTTCCCAATCTGATCAACAACTACCAGAATTGTAAATCAAAAAGGCTTGTCAATGAACAAAACAAAGCAAGCAAGGACTTTAGGGGATGAAAGGGGTCCTGAAGCTCACCCACTTTTTGAGTTGTCTTTGAATCGAGACTTTTACACAGCTTATGTCCCTCTGACTGATGTCAGAAGGCTCTGGGTACGTGTGCATGAATGCGTGTCTGTGAGAGAGAAAGAACAAATATATATTACAACATAGTCTTGCTGCTATGTTACATTCACTGAGTCTTTATGTATTCTGAAGAACCAGTTGTGCCTCAGTATTCAGTTGAAAGTGATTAGAGTGTGGGTAGATGTCTGAATGAGTGACCATAATTCAAACCTGGAAGCCCATGTAACACTATTTTTGTGCTGAACTTGGATATATATCTGTTTCTGAGCTTCATTGGTACTGGAATATAAAATTAAGATATTTACAAGGACAGCCATTTCCTGATAGGATCCAGTAGGATGTAGATTTTGAAGGAACATTTTCTTTCTCCATGGCTTTAATCATAGAGTTCCTTCAGATTGAATTGAAGCAATATCCTACTTCTCTCTGTCAAGGCCACAAGGCTGAGGTAGATAGTATGCATTCTCCTTCTAAAAAAGTTATAATTTCTGAGAGCTTATAAAATTTATTGGCAGGCTAATGCCAAGCCTGGTTACTTAGGAGGAAGACTCATTAATGTAAGTAAGATTTAGCTCAGAAGAGATCTAAGTTGGACTGGAACCAAGGTTTCATGAGGTACCATTAATAATTTACCTGATATATCTCTGAGATTTTTTTTAAAAAAATGTCTACTTTTGTTAGGTGTGACAGGGAATGAGACATTCTAATTATATCAATACACCACACTCTTGACTCCTTGGAGATTTATTTCTTTAAAAAAAACCTCTGTGATGTTATATTTTGCTTCTTCAGAGACAAAAATAAGGTTGCTGTGATTCTATCTATTGGAGAAATGTCTCAGCAAGAAACATAAATTTTAACTCATCTAAAGAAACATGTGGGGGTACATGTGTGGTATTTCTATCACTGGATGCTTTGTACCTTTCAGAGCAGGATATAAAGCTGAGAAAGATAAACTGGCTAAGACTTGCCTTTTGATGATAAGCAGGCTATGGGAAGACAGAAAAGCAATATCATTTCCTGTTCCCATTAATATCACCATAGCTATTTTTGAAGACTGAGTAGTCTCGAAACCATATCTGCAAAAATGTTGCTACTTTTATCCAACTTTTTTGAACATTTTCTCTTTTCCCAGATTTACTTCAAATTGTTATTTAGTCCATAATTCAGCAAAAGGCTAAGGTCAGCGAACATTAAATTTGGGGTGATAACCACTGTACATAAATATTAAGAATGCTCTTACGTTTCCAAAAAGATGTCATTTATGGTTTGTACCCTACAGAGTTATATCAGCTATTTATTTATTTATTTATTTATTTATTTATTTATTTATTTATTTATTTATTTATTTATTTATTTGTTTGTTTTTATATACCGCCCTTCTCCCGAGGGACTCGGGGCGGTGTACAGAGTAAGGTAGGTATACAGATTGAACAATAGAGAAAAACAATAGTAAAAACAACTGAGACCCCAAGAGCTATCAGGCCAGGCCGGACTGCTGGAACAGGTAAGTTTTTAAATCGCGCCGGAAGGTGCGGAGGTCGGGGGCCATCCGGATTTCGGTAGGCAAGCAGTTCCAGAGGGTTGGCGCACCCACTGAGAATGCCCTCCCCCGACATTCCTTGAGCGGTGGCACCCTGAGGAGGCCCTCTCTGTGGGAGCGCACAGGACGGAGGGGTGTTGACGTTGGCAGAAGGTGCTCCCGTAGGTAGTCCGGACCCATGCCATGTAGGGCTTTGTATGTCATTGTTAGCACCTTGAATTTCACTCGGAAGGCAACCGGAAGCCAGTGCAGCTCACGGAGGAGAGGTGTGATATGGGAGTATCGGGAGGCCCCCAAAAGTGTCCGTGCAGCTGCACTTTGCACCAGTTGAAGCTTCCGAGTGGCTCTCAAGGGCAGCCCCATGTAGAGAGCGTTACAGTAGTCTAGGCGAGAGGTCACAAGTGCATGGGTGACTGTAAGTAAGACATCCAGGTCCAGATAAGGTCGAAGTTGGTGCACCAGTCGAACCCGGGAGAAGGCCCCCTTGGTCACAGCTCCTATGTGATCTTCCAAGGATAGCTGTGAGTCTAGGAGGACACCCAGGTTGCGGGCCCTATCAATAGGGGGTAATAACTCATCCCCGATGTTAAGGGATGGAATGATCTGAGTATCCTGGCTTGCCGGTATGTACAGCCATTCAGTCTTGTCAGGGTTGAGTTGAAGCCTGTTCCTCCCCATCCATTCCCGGACCGCTTTCAGGCAGCGGGACATCACGTCGAGGGCATCACTGATGCTGTTTGGAGTTGAGATGAAAAGCTGGGTGTCATCAGCATACTGATGGTACCCTACTCCAAAACCACGAATGATCTCACCCAGCGGTTTCATGTAGATGTTGAACAGGAGAGGCGAGAGGACCGACCCCTGAGGGACTCCGCAAACGAGAGGCCTCGGAGTCGACCTCTGTCCTCCTGCCAGCACCGACTGCGAGCGACCCAGGAGAAAGGAGGAGAACCACCGTAGAACCGTGCCTCCCACTCCCAGTCCCCTGAGGCGCCGCAGTAAGATACCATGGTCGATGGTATTGAAAGCCGCCGAAAGGTCTAATAAGACTAGGACAGAGGAATGGCCCCTGTCCCGGGCTCTCCAGAGATCATTCATCAGAGCGACCAATGCCGTCTCCATGCTGTAGCCCGGCCTGAAGCCCGATTGGCACGGGTCTAGATAAACCGCTTCATCCAGGACCTGAGGAAGTTGATGCGCCACCACACTCTCAACAACCTTCGCAAGGAAGCGAAGGTTGGAGACTGGACGAAAGTTATTCAATTAGGTTGGGTCCAAGGTGGGCTTCTTGAGGAGAGGTCTCACCACCGCCTCCTTCAAGGCGGTGGGGAAGTTACCCTCGCTCAGAGAAGCAGAGATGACCGCCTGAAACCAGCCTCATGTTCCCTCTCGAGCTGCATAGGCCAGCCAGGAAGGGCACGGGTCCAGTAAGCATGTGGAGGAGCTCAACCTCCTCATAATCCTGTCCACTTCCTTCGGAGTCACAGGATCAAATTCCTCCCAGATGACGTTGACAAGACTGTCCATGTCCTATTTCTCCAACTCTGCCCAGTTGGAGTCCAGGCCGGTTCGAATCCGAGCGATTTTATCCAACAGATATTGACCGAATTCCTCGGCTCGACCCTGTAAGGGTTCCTCCCTCACCTCTTGGTTCAGTAGGGAGCGAGTCACTCTGAACAAGGCAGCCGGGCGATTATCTGCGGACGCGATGAGGGTGGAAAAGTAATTGGATTTCGCCACCCTTATCGCTGCGAGATATTGTTCGCTTAGGGTTCAGGGAAACACACAATTTGGTTTTTGTATGCAACTATTTATTAAAATAAGCTTGTCATGGTTTGAGTTCTACAGAAATTTACATTGGCACTTAGGTTTTGGGGGGTTTTTTAGAACTGAGCAACACTTTGAAGGACTGTTCTACTTGGAAATCAGCATAGCCCCTCTCCTTCTTAAGGACAATGTAGAGTGGCCACATTGCTTTATTTCACATCATTCTGAAGCATTGTTCAGCATATCTAGTAGCCAGAAGATGTTTGTTCTTATGAGTGGCATACTCAAAATGCCAAAGATGACTCATAACAGCCTAATAACACTAAGCTCTCATTGAAAAGTGCATTTGCCAACTTGCAGGATTACTTGAATATAATTCAAATGTTCACAGAATATCTAGGCGATTGGGCTGAGTCAGGTAAACGACACAGATTATGTGTTGTAAAATAATCTTGCATTCATTTGAGCTTGAAGAACCAGATGAGGTAGAAAGAATCTATGTAGTATTAGCTCCTCCTCTGGTGAGGTGGACTACGGTGGAAACTAATATAGAGTCCCAGAAGGGAGGGGCTGCAAAGCTTGGAAAGTCTGATAGGCAGGAAGAGGGTTAAAACAGCTTCTTCCTAGCAGTACTCAGTTATGCGGATAATTGTTTTACTCTGGCATGATTCTGTCTATAGTTGAACAACAATAAGCTACTCAGAAGTAACTCAGCATATTCTTGGTTCTTTGGGGCTTGATATAGACTAATGTTTAAACCTAGTCCAGGGGTAGGTAACCTCGGCATAGCTGACTCAGGAATTCTGGGAGTTGAAGTCCATGAGTCATAAAAGAGCCGAGGTTGCCTGCCCCTGACCTAGTCCTTTGTGCAGCCAGAGGAGGTGAGTCACGTACATCTGAATTCAGGTGAATGTAGATGCAGTTAGTCTGGACTTAGAAGGAAGGGATGCCAGTAGATTTGAAAGAGGTGATGTTAAAGAGAATATGTTTTAAAGAGGCTGTTGATCCAGCCATATTAAATACATTTCTGCAATCTTCTCTTTTCCAGGAAAAATAGTAAACAAAATAGTGGGCGATCAATTAAAAGATGGGAAGCGGATATGCCATTAAGTCAGTCAGCTCTTAGTCAACACAGTTAGATCTTTTTCAGGATGATTTGTCCCCAAACTAGCTCTTCAAGTTTTACAATAGTCCAACCATCTCCATAGTCTGTCCATCTTGCTGCTGGACATTATAAACTTCTCAAGGAAGATGGGGCTTTATATAATGCATGCAAATCATGATAATCTGAGCTTGGTGATTTGTATCTCAAATGAGAATTCTGAACTGATTTGTTCTATGATAACTTTACTTGCTTTCTTGATTCTCCATAGTATTCTCAACAGTCTTCTCCAACACCATGTGAAAGTGTAGACTCTTTGCAAACATTTCTAGTATTCTTCACTCATCCTTCCCAGGAACTCTTCCCCTCTTCTTACCTGGCAGCATAGTAGATTTAGAAGCAGGGGAGGAGGAGAGAGACAAAGGATCCCTAGATGAAGCAAACTATCCAGATCCTTTTGGATATAATAATAATAATAATAATAATAATAATAATAATAATAATAATAATAATAATAATAATAATAATAATAATAATAATAATAATAATAATGTTGGACCAAGGGGCTGAAATGGCATTGATGACTTTGTAAATCATCTTATAAGGACCTGGTTGTGGAAACTGTATCCCAACATTCAATATCATAGACTATGCTATCCTTCTGGATTACCTGCAAGAGTTGAAGCCTGGAGAAATGTTTTTATGATGGAGATGAGCACACTTCCAGTCAGTATTTCTGGAGAGAAACTACCAGCCCTATGACTATTCAATGTGGGATACCACAGGGCTCTGCCAGTTCCCTCATGCTTTCTAAAATTTAATGAAACCTGGGAATGGTTGAGTTCATGTAACAGAATATTATTAGATACATATGTATATATTATTTTCAGGGTTGGCAATGTTACTAGGAATTTTTTTTTACTGGCACTGCGATTGTATTCATTATAAACTCAACTTTGGGCAATTCTTAGGGTAATTTTAGTCATTATAAAAGGAAGAAAGAATTGTCCACTGAGAGACAAAAGTTATACCTTGTGTTTATCTTGAATGATAACAGCAGGACCATGATTATACTTAAGTGATTTCCACCTAGAAGATAAACTCCAGTGTTAAAATATTCTAGCACAGAAAAGTAGAGTTGAGCTTCTTTCTTTTTTCTTTCCATAACTTTGAAATAAGCTTAACCTATGTGACTTTGTTCAAGAAATCTACAAATGTTCTTGGGGGAAAAAAGTTCTTTCGAATCACCTTGAATTTGTCTCATTCCTTTGCAAAACTGTGTATTTCTCAAATCTTTAAGAAAAATTGCAGCCATTATTGAGCCATTAAATTTGAGGGGACCACAGATGGAACTGCAATATTGATTGCTTATTCCGTGTTGTTTAAAATAGTACGTTGTTTCTAACAAAGTACTCTGGCATTACCTAAGAGATATTAAGCAGACTATCAAGTGAAAGCTATCCTTAATTTTTAATTTTTTTCTTATTTCCATTTTCCTTGACAGAATGTGATAATGGGACAGGAACTTACACAAGAAAAAAAAATTACTACTACAACACATCTTGCAAGAAAACAGTAACTTACAATGTTCCTTCTTTGGCAGAGGTATTGAACTGTATCTTTTATTATATTTGATCAATGTGCTTATGTTGCTACTTTTAGCTGAACATCTAATAGGAACAATGTGGTTCAATTGGATTAGAGTTGAATCATAAATTCTTCACATCTCTCACTAAAAATGGAATAAGGAGCTCACTGAGGTTTTTCTGTTAATAGGTCCTAATATTTCCTTGAAGATCACAGCAGGTAGGAATTAAGCAAGAATGGTCCAATAGGTTGGACTAGCTGTTATTTAATTTTCTACAATTTTCAGGAACTAGGTTATTCTGGGGTAATTATTTCTCTTCCCTGCAGAGTCTGACCATCAGAAATTTTTGAAGATAACTTTGGGGTTCAGTTAAAAGAAATCTCTAGGCCAGCTGTGACCAGTCTACATTGCACTTTTCAAATAAAACCACTCACATTTCTATACCACAATTTGGCACAGTCAAAGATAGATATGGTGATATAGAGTCTTAGGAAGCTATTTTAAATCCATTCCTACTTGTGCTGTCTGCAGAAATGGGCAAGTAACTTCAGAGTTGCTTGGAAAATTGAGATCTACCATCAAATTTCTGCATGTCCTATTTACTAACAGGTGCCATAACCAGACTTATTCTTTAACATCACTCCTATTTAATATTTCATTGAGTTAAGCAATGTTTATTTCTTTGCTTGAAAAAAGGCAACAAAACCACTTTTAAATCCTGAAGTTTGTACCATGACTCAGCATATTATTATTTGGGATCAAAGTTGGAGAAGCTAATAGCTTTTTAAATTAAAATAGCTTTTAATGATGTTGAATCTTTGGATTCATTGTAATTTGGTTTTTCACTTACATAAAAGGTTGGCAGGGAATTTTTTTTCTTTGTTATCCATATTTTTGTTCTTCTCAAAAGGTGTGGGTATGGCAGATATGAAAATATGGTACTGTGACTATCTTAAAACGAATCTGTTGATGGATATCATTTATTCATCTAACAGGGAATAAAATCAATCTATAATGGGGAGGTTCAACCAGTTTTAGATTTAAAAACACTACATTACCAACTTCCCTACTTGGAAATAACCAGTGCAGTCATAAGCAATGGTGGCCATGGATGCCCTTTATAAGCACTACTACACCAACTGTTGATGATGGTTCTTGTCTTGATAACTCATGCTTTGTTCATATTCAGATTAGATGAAAAGTGTTCTACAAGAGATCCTTATGAAATAAACATAATGCTTTAACTGGTGCAACCATAGCTATCTGGATTTTTGCACAGCTGGCTGCTTATGGCATGCTATTTCAATGTTATATCCTCCTCCTCCTCCTGTATTTTATCTTTCCTTGGGATTTAATTGAAGTGTGGGAAAACAAGGAAAGCTGTAGATCGCAGGAAAGAAGTTTATAAGTATAGGAGTGCCACACTCTACCTGTGATAATTTCTCTGCAACGTTTTTGTAATATATATGTATACAAAACGTTAGCAGTAAGTTAAAACCATTTATTCCATTTATTCCGTGAGGTAAACAAAACTGACAGGAGAACACGCCCCCGCCAGGGCGCAGGCGCAGCCACTGACAGCTCGCGGCTGTCAAAACACCAAGCCGGCTCACCATGCGGGAAGAAGAACTGTCAAGAGAAGACGGCGGTGATTGGCTCGGCTAGACGCGGCGCCAAAAGAAACGATCCTGATTGGATCTCACTGACAGCTGCCGGCTATAAAAGCCGGACAAGTTATTCTGTTTTTGCCTCGTTCTAAATAAAGTCTTAGCTCAGTAACCTGTCGTCCCGAGTGGTCCTTCGGCTACTTCAGGTTTTCTCCGTTGGGACACATTATCAAAAGCAAATGGTCATTTATCAAAATAAGTGAGAAATATAAGGGAAAAAATGCTTGAGAATTTTTCTGTCTGGCACTAAATGTAATATTAGAGAAAGGGTAAATATGGCTGACCTACAGCTCTAGCAGCACATTGAAAGGAGAAAAATGTTTTGCGCTCAGTTATTTTAAAAAATGAATTTAAAA
The DNA here is from genome assembly GCF_964194415.1 of Vipera berus. Classification (NCBI taxonomy): domain Eukaryota; kingdom Metazoa; phylum Chordata; class Lepidosauria; order Squamata; family Viperidae; genus Vipera; species Vipera berus. The sequence continues at coordinate 17,986,548 of NC_138206.1, forward strand.
CCTTATTAGATGGGTATTTCCAGGAACTGATTTTGAATATGAATAGAACAAAGTTGGAATGTTTTTTTTAGAGGATGAGAATTGTTCGTGACATATTCTTAGTGGTTCAAGGGAAGAAACGTAAAGGGTCCTAAATGTAAAACGTAGCATTTTATGGTTAAAATGATGAAAATAGGAAAATCTTCATTTAGGTGCAAGGACCAAGGGTTCAGATCACTGCAAGCAATCCTAATAATTGTATCAAGGGTAAAAATGATATTCTGAGAGCAAAATAAAGTGTAATACATATGTTAGATATTGAATAGATATTAAAAAGGTAAAGCTATCCCTGTCACTAGGGTACATCTCTGTTTTTTGTTTGAGGGAGCCAGAATTGTCCAAAGACAATTTCCATGGTCATGTAGCCAGTATCGCTATATGCCAAAGATGCATGGGACACTGTTATCTTCCCACCAATGTAGTACCTATTAATCTACTTGCATTTGCATACTTTCAAACTGCAGAAGCTGGGACAGGTAATGGGAGCTCATACCGTTGCATGGATCTTGAGTCTTAAACCTGGGCTGTCAGCTCTCTCCAGCTGATAATTTTAGCATCTTTACACAGATATACTTTCTTCCTATTTACTGTTGGGATCTGTCTGAATTACGGTAGGAGCATAGGATCACTATTCTTTAGAATCACATAGCTTTTCAGTATGTTTATCAGAATACTACTTTATCAGATCTGTTCTGAACCAGCCCTCTTCTGGCCTTGTAGTAAGGCAAACCCCTATTCAGATAGAAGAGACTGGAGAGCGTCCAAGGCTAAAAGGCGTAAGCCAAGTTTTATTACTCAATTAACAAAAACACTAGAGCTTGTCTCCTCAAGCGGAAGAGTTGCTTTCAGCAACCAGCCCCTCCCCAAACACTCCTTTTATTGAGAGCTCAGGGCGTGGTCTCCCTGTGCCTCCTCCCGAGGAGTCCCACAGCCTTTCTTTGTTTGTTCCTGCTCGACTGCCTCCTGCGTCGGGCGTCCTTGAACAGGGCCAGCTGTGGGTCATCATCCTCCGCACTATCGGGCTCACGCAGCTGAGAAGAGGTCCCCGGCTGAGGGCTCTGCAAAGCCTCCAAACCATCATCAGCCGGTTCGTCTCCCTCCTCCCCCTCATCTGAGTCATCCGATACATCGGAGCCGGCTGTCGGACCCACAGGCTGGCCCTGAGTCACAACAAGATCAAACTGAACCATCCAGTCATTTCATGTTGGCGTACAGGTAAGTAGGAGTAGGAGCAATGATCAGAATCCCTTATCTTAGAAACTGAGATAGGCCTATAGTAGAAACTTGTGTTCTCACACAAATCAGAGCAGCCACTTATATCAACACAGAGGAAGTTACTTCTAAGATTTCCAGCTTAGAAACATCAAAATTTACTAACAGTGTTCATAAGAAAAGCAAGGTCTCCTTGCTTTTCCTTATCACCGATAACTAGAATTAAAACTGGAAAAATAGACTTGAATGTCCTTTTCTTCTAGTATCATTTCCCCAATGATCTGTAGCCTTCCTGAATTCCTACAATTCGACGAGGCCATGCAGCGGTTCAGACTGAAAGAGGAGAAGTTACTTTGAGTAGAATATCTGTTGGATAACTTGATTGCACCACCTTAAATCAACAACAGCTGCAACATCCTAGAAAAACATGCAGTTTCTTTAAGGTGCTTTGCCCACATGAACCCCAAGCATTTTCCCCCTTTAAATCCATTGTATATCCCAGTACTGTCCAACAATTCCATTAAGCCCAAAGGGAAGATATCTTGGCAACTGTGACCCTACATTTGAAATCCAACATTTTTACAAGTGCCATCATAGCTACCGGTATCTTGAAGAAATTCTTCTCACTGGATAATTTCAGCAGCCATGCTCCAATGCCAAAAGAAAAAAAGAGCTCCCCCCTTTTTTTGGAAAGTTGTGGGGGAAAAATTCAGAGAACATATACCGGTAAACCTTATTTTTATGTGCACAGATTTAGTTGAACTATTGAAATGTTACTTGGATTAAAAAAAAACAAAAAACACACAGACACTGAGTTAAACTGATGATTTGCTACCCTTCCATGACTGTTAACATCAGCTGCAGAAAATATTATCCAGGGAAAAAAATAAGTTTCAATTTTCTTCACCTTAGGGATTTTTGCTTTTGCTTTTTAAGTTGCTGGAGAAGGCCAAGCTTCTGTGAAACTCAAAGTGATTCTAAGGCTGATAACTCAAGGGGGATCATGCATGCCCATGCACACAAGTATAATACTGTCATGGATTATTTGGATGCTACCCAACTCCCTTCTTTAAAATTGCTTGTTTACATTTCTAATATGCTCTAATTGAGTTCATAAATAGAAGATGCAATATATAACAGATTCTGGAAATGTTGTTTTCTGTACATACCTTACCTCATTCCCACCCATTTGTGCAGCTTTACTTTATCAACTGTTTCTATCTAGACATATTTCAGCTCTCTCTTAATTTCTGCTAGTATTCAGTTTATGGAAAACACGTTCCAACTAGATTTCACATTGCTATTTATTTTTCCTTTGTTGCCTATAAGTTGGAGGTAAAGCCAGCTCTCCCGAAGACTGTATTTTCCCCTTTTATCAGGGTGAAATTAAGGCAACTGAATGGAGCTGAGCATTTACTGGCCAGATGCCCTTCCTGATGCCTATGTGGAGTTTGCGGCAAATATTTTCTCTTTGTGCCCTGATAGAGAAACATCAGTTACTGCCTAGGATTGAATTCTCAACCTTCCGAGTGGGAGGCAAGCATCTTCATCTCTAGGCCATTGCACTCCTCCTCCTGAAGACGGCATGATAGCTGGATTTTAAATGTGTAATAACACCACTATGTGTGTTGGTGTGTTTCTGTGTGTATAAAAATAGGACTTTCTCAGAGGCAAATGAAGCAAAGAGGTTTCTTTTGAAAGGCATTTCTCACTCAGCCTGTGTTAAACATGAATTTAATATGCTTGAGAGAAGTAGAGTAAATATATCTTCTGAAACAACCTATATTACTGCAGAAGAGATATTCAATATTTTCAAAGACTGCTACATTAATAATAGTGTATTTTCATAGGCAGGCACAGATACCAATTCTCATTTTATCATACAGAGGTAATAACTACATGTTTAATTCTGGATAAATAGCTAAGTCTTTTCATTTATGCTTGTGATGCAACAATTTTTCTCATTGCTACCATTCTGCAAGAAAAAATATACCGGTATATGAAACATTGTAGAGCATTTATGTCCTAATACGTAAACCTAGCTTTAGCACCTTATAATTACTGGCAGCCTGGGGTTCTTTGCTGGATACTAGCAAGTATAAGCCATCATTTAAAATGTCACACAACAACCTTAAATAATACTGCCCTGGAGCATTGTAAGACAGGGTTACAATTTCAGTTTCCCAATGTCCTTCAGAAATGTTATATTAGATTCTTTGGGATGTAAGGATGGTAGATTCTTTCTAATGTAAGGAATGGGGCATTATTAATATTGCTTCCTATTTATGCAATTCTTCCACCTGCTTAATGCTTATATATAATGTGCTTGTATCTAGCATATTATATCTAAGCATATAGCACAAGACCTAATTTTTTGTCCCAATAACTTTGTGAATCAGGTTGGCATGAGTAAGTTATGGCTCTGAAATCATTCAGTGAGCTTCCACGGTTGAACCTGGACTGGAATCTATCTGGTGGTCATCTGGATTTTTGCATCCCAACTCAAAATATTCAGTTATATTAATCTGTTTAAAGCTTTAAGAGCCAGTTTGATATAGTGGTTAAGGCATCAGGTTAGAAATCAGGATAATATGAGTTCTAGTCTTGACTTAAGCACAAAGTCAACTGAGAGACTTAGAGCCAATCTCTCTAATTTCAGCCTTAGGAAGAAGACAATAGCACACCATTTCTGAAATTCTGCCAAGAAATTCTGCAGGGACCAGGAGCCAAAAACTGACTTGAAAACACACAAACATTTAGACCTTTACAAGTAGCCAATATATCTATGGGTTTATCTGGTCTTAATTATCTATTAGATGTTATTATTCTTTTATCGTTGTAGTATTGTATTTAGATATTTTGTATATGACAGACTTGCAAGGATTTCAATATCAAATTTTGGAGGAAATCTGCCAAATGATATATGTTCTCTTGCCTGGTGGTTACAATCATATGACTCATCAATTGATAAGATAGAAGGCTGATCCAAACAAACATCACATCTTAGACACTGGTACCCCTTCCTATACATGTCATGATAATTAAAGAGGCTGGATTAGGTCTGGATTCCCTAGAGCTGTGGTGGCGAACCTATGGCACACATGCCACTGGTGGCATGCAGAGCCCTCTCTGTGGCACATGCCCCATCGCCCCAGTCTTAGGCCTTCAGCTGGGATTTTATAAAACCTTTTCGGTTTAGGCCTCCACCGCCTAAAGGTTCCATCGATCAATCAATTTCAACTTCTCGCGGGGAAAAAAAGATCTCGCAAAGCTGGAATTGATTGATTGAACTTTTTAGTCCCACCCAGTCTGCCGTTATCACCGCAGCCACACCCACCCAATGGGCCACGCCCACCCAATGAGCCACACCCACCCAATGGGCCATGCCCACCCGGCACACGATGATAAATAAGTGAGTTTTGGGTTGCAGTTTAGGCACTTGGTTTCTAAAACATTCACCATCACTGCCCTAGAGGTTGACTGCTATAAGAATCGGGTTGATGGACTAGATGGTTTGATCAGTAAGTGTTCTTCTTGTGTTCTTAGTGAATATGAGTACCAAGTTATGAGTTTCAAAGGAAGTAAAGGTTCTGTAATGTTCACTCCTATAAAGCAGCAGCCTCTAATCTTTTGGGCACCAGGGATTGCTTCCTTAGACATGGGGGTCTACCTAGATCCCATGCATGTGCAGATGAAGCTTCGCTCACTTACATGGCCCTTGCTAATGGGCTGTGGACTGGTACCAATCTGCTGCCTAGGGATTGGGCTATAAAGCACATAGGTAAAAGTCCTCTTCTACTATGTTAACTTCATATCTTCATTTATTGCAAAGTCATGATGCTGAGGGTAAGTTCGAAAGCTAAGAAGAGCAACTCAATGCCTCTTCAAAATAACTTTATTTTTTTCAAGAGGATTAAGAAAAAACATTTTGAGGTCATAGTATAATCATAGCTTTAAAATATCTGCTTTTCACTCTAGTTTGTGAAGAGCACCAACTTTTCAAATCACTCCCCAGTCTAGCTCCTAGAACAATGAATACCCAGGGTGTGAATTCTGTTGTAAAATGCTAATTCTCCTGCAAATAAGAACTCTTTAAAATATGCCCTGGGAAAATATGATCAGAACAGGAAAAAAGGGACAAGAATATTCAGGACTAAGGTAAAAAAACAAAAGCAAAAGCAAGTATTTTCAAAATAAATATATCATACAATATAAGTTTTACAGCATGAAAACTACATAATTAATGTCTTGGGCCAATCTTGAGGGATATGAACATTAGGATTACTACCCTAATTAAATATGTTTGAATGACTATGTGTGCACACCTTCAAATCAGTGTTGTCCCTTGAGACCACCTGGAGGTTTTGTTGGCAATAGTTTTGGAAGTGGTTTGCCTTTGCCTACTTCCTAGGGCTGAGAGGGGGTGACTGGCTTTGTACCTAAGATAGGAAAAGAATTCACAGTCTCCCATACCACTTCCATACTAGTGCCATAACCACTACAGCAAACTGACTCTATTAATTGGATAGGAGTGGTACAAGACAACAACATTCACCCTTATAAACAACCAGAATTAATTCACATATGCTGCTTTGTAATAAATCAACTGTTACTTTGATCTATCGATTGATTGATTGATTGATTGATTGATTGATTGATTGATTGATGGGAAAAAATACATAGCCACCTCCATTACATAAGATAAACCTGGGTGGATAACAAATACATTTCTAGGAGATAGAGCACAGGACTCTACCTGACGTAAATACCAACTACCCTTCAGAATGCTTATGAACTTTGTAATGAACTGATCATAGATATCATAATTTAATTTTTAAAGCAAGTCAAAAGAAGCGATAAGCACACCATGAGGGATAATTTTGCTTAACATATACTGTATTGTTAATGTGTTGGCATATGTGAAAGACTGAAAATCATAGAAAGAAAAATTCAGAGAGCACCAAGGACCCCATAGTCCTCCTCCTCCTCCTCCTCCTCCTCCTCCTCCTCCTCCTTTTTTTGTTTTCAAGATATCATCACCCCCTATAAAATAATAAAAATGGACAGTCAAACAGTATTATTTTCTACACAGAAATCAGTTCTTTTAGAGGTGCTTGAGGACTGCAAGGCGATCAAACCAGTCAGACCTAGAGGAGATCAGCCCTGACTGCTCTTTAGAAGGCCAGATCCTGAAGCTAAAACTCAAATACTTTGGCCACCTAATGAGAAAGAAGGACTCACTGGAGAAGAACCTAATGCTGGGAAAGGTTGAGGGCAAGAGAAGAAGGGGACGACAGAGAATGAGGTGGCTGGATGGAGTCACTGAAGCAGTAGGTGTGAGCCTACATGGACTCCAGAAGATGGTAGAGGACAGGAAGGCCTGGAGGAACGTTGTCCATAGGGTCGCGATGGATCGGACACCACTTCGCAACTAACAACAACAACAACAACAATAAGCTAACATTACTTGTTTGTTTGCTTATCTAACTTATATGGCTGCTCATCTCACCAGGAACAATTCTGGGTGGCACACACACCAAACATATTTGGCTAACATGCTGATCAGGAAAAAAAAAGTAGATTTCTCTGAATTGTAGACAACTTTGTTTATTTTTGTTTAAAAATACTCATTGGCATTTAACAATATGTAGATTACATATAAATAAATTATGCTTTTTGATGAAATTATTTTCATATGCATTTCATAGGATGAAATAAATTAAAATATAAATTTAACTATTATTGTTGATTTTTGTATAACGAGCATGCAAAATAGGTTGGAATGGACTAATACATGAACAGATGGGAGCAGACCTGAAATCAGCAGATGCATCTATTTTTAAACGCCTTTTTAAAAAATTACCTTAACTGAGTGCCACACTGAGACTATGGCATGTAGAAGTGTTATTTTCATAATAAGTGTATAATGAAAGTCATAAGTATCAAAAGTCGTCTTAAGTAAAAGTCGCTTATAAGACTGAGTGACTGTCAACTGCTAATAGTGATATTATGCATGATTTAAAAATAATTATCTAAGCCCCATTTTTAAAAATGCTCAAAGGAGTTATTTATTCATTCAATTATTTTAGAAGGCATATACAACCTCTGCAATTGTCAATCAACTGAGAACAACTTAGATTCTTCCTATATGTAAAACAAGGCTGTAACAATAAACAAAACCAAACAAACAATAGAGGTAATAAAGCATTTCTAGGCTGACATAAATAACCCCATGTAAACACCACAGCCCCTCACTAAGGAAAATGGGCAGTTAAGAAATATAAAACATACATATATACATAAATAATATTTCACATGACAAATCCTTTTGATTTCCCTGTTGGACTATTCTAATTTTAATAGCTTTCCCAATAAAGTTGGGACAAGCTGAATTTAGTGAGGCTCCCCCTCATTACTGAAGAAAAACTTCACCTTAACTTTGCTTCGCCATGAAGTCCTTGACTTACTACCATAATTGGGATCAGAATATTCATTGCTAAGCAAGGCTGATCTTAAAGTGAGTCGCGCCCAATTTTGCGACTTTTTTGCCACAACTGTTGAGGAAATCATTGCAATTGTTAAGGGAGCCATGCGGCTGTTAAGCAAAACTGTCTTCCCCTATTGCCTTTATTGGAAGTTGGCTAGGAAGGTGTTGTGAGTCCTCGCCTGCCAGCAGATCTGGCAGATGAATCGGATGAGGGGGAGGGGTTGCCTGGGGCCACATCGGAGTCTGTGGAAAGCTCTGAGGAGCACAAAGACTCAGAGCTAGAGGTGTCCCCGGGCCCATCTACTCAATCTCAGGCAGACAGAGAGCTGGGTTGGGGGCCTGAACTGAGCGAAGAGGAGGAGCAGCTGGGGCCTGTCCCAGATGCACAGATGGGCAGGGAGGAAAAGTGTGCAGGACAGCCAGCAGTGGGCAGTGGGACAGCTCTCCAGGAAAAGTAAAAGACTCTAGGAAGCCACACCCTGGCTGGACTATAAAGAGGAGAGGTGTGGGAGGGGCTAGTTGCCAAAGCCAACTGTTCATGCTAAGGCTTGGTGCTTCTGTCATTGGATTTTTTTGCCTCAGGATTCTGGGATATTTACCCAGGCTTGTCGGATTTCTGTGTGTTCGAGTGACTTAAACCTTGAGCATTCCAGCTGAGAACTCAAGAGACTGAATCTCGTTCATTTCAACTGGTTGGACTGGTTGGAGTTTTGTTCCATAAAAGCCGTGTCAAAATAAAAGGGGTTTAATCTTACCAAGTCCTGCCTCGCTCTATGCAAAGGGGTTTTTCCTTGTGAGTAAGCAGTTGAGCAGTATTCGCGAAGGCTGGGACAGAACAGAAGGTCCCAAATGGCAATCACATAATCCTGGGATGCTGCAACCATCCTAAATACATGGTGGTTTTCAAGCACCTGAATTTTGATCACGTATCCACGGGGATGCTACAATGGTCGTGTGAGGACCAGTTGTAACTCACTTATTCAGTGCCATTATAACTTTGAATGGTTGCTAAACATATGGTAGAAAGTCAAGGATTACTGAATAAGATTGGTTTAATCACATGCTTATTTGTTTCATTTTTCCCTGCTGCTTCTTTCTTGATATGATTAACTCAAGGAAGATTCTGCCCAGAGTCTTTGGGTCTAGGACAACTCGCCACAAGCAACTTGCCACAAGCAACTTGCCACAAGCAATTGGCCACCACTAATTCACTGCGGCCAACTCGCCATGGCCAATTTGCTGCAGCCAACTTGCCATGGAACAAGAGTTACACTAATATTGAAGAAATGGTGAAATGGAATCATTTAAAAAAGGATGTGAAAGGAGTGACAAAATGAAATACGAATAACAAACATTAAAATATTTTTTTAATATTTTAAATAATTAAATTGAATTGTTGAATTGTCTTGTGATGAATTGTCCCATGATGAGTTAGCCATAGTGAGTTGGCCATGGTGAGTTGGCTGTGATGAGTTGGCCGCAGCAGTGTCTTTGGATATGAGATAGTCGGCAAATAATTTTTATACATAAATAAAAAATTCTTTTTAAATGCATGACCATATGCAATTACCCAATATGTTAGGGTAAGGGGATAACAGAGGACATGTGATTCAAGTAATCATATTGTTTAAGGCTTTAAGTAACCTTTTTGGTTGATCTCATAATTCAAAATATCATTCTTGCAAAAGGAAAAATTTGGGTGCCACAAAACAGCACATCCATTTAGCTTACAGTCACTTCCATTTCAAGTTTGTAAGCCACTGAATTCAAGTGAATTTTATTTACTACTAAAACAGTATCTTCTCTTATGGAAAACTTTCTTCAGAAGAATGAAGAAACGATTAGCAACCTATCCTGAAACACCATAGCAGTCCATGAGTTTGCAAATGGCTGAAGCTAGCAACAATACATTTCTGGAGGGTTTTTTTAAATTATTCATTCACAAAGAAATTTTAGAGAAAGCAAAAAACATGTGGTATTTGTGTTACATGTCCTGGATTTAAACTGATGTAAAGATTCTTTAAGGGCAGTTAAAGACACTGAGGTTGTCAGCTGAAGAGCTGAGAGGTCAGTTCAAGACCCAAGCTCTGTACAATGGGGTGCACTCCAGTTACTTGCCCCAGCTCCTGCCCACCTAGCAGTTCGAAAGCATGCAATTGTAAGTAGATAAATAGGTACCACTCTGGTGAAAATTTAGCAGCATTCTGAGTGCCTTTGGCATATAACCATGCTGGCCACATGACCATAGAAATTGGCTTTGGACAAAGCTGGTTCCCTCGGTCAAGAAATGGAGATGAGCAGCCTGCCCTAGAGTCAGACATGACTGTCAGAGAAATTTTACCTTTTTAACTAGTTTGTTTGACACACACCTGGACATGAGATGAACCGATCTCATGAAAGATGTACCAACAAAACCAATAGCACCCCCACAGAAAACAGTCCAGCACCAGCAAAAACCATTCCACTTGGTGGATTAAAGTTATGGATCTGTTTTAATGGGCTCCAAAACAGGAGGAGGTATTCAAATACTTACCTACTGCATTATATGCAACTCATGCAATTGGAAATATTTGCAAAATAGCAGGCATCACAATGATACTGCAAAATGCTCTGGTCTTTTCTCTTTCACACACCCACACACACACCCTCTCTCAACTCCACAAATCCTATGTTCACAAACCACCAAAGACCTAAATAGGAAGGCAGGAACTCACAGCAATACAGCTTAACTAGACTATTACCGATGGACAATCAAGAAGCAAAACAAGTCTGTATCTTGCTCCTGAAGTGTCCATGATTCTCTCTCTCTCTTTTTTTTTTTTTTTTGAAATTGATGGTTTCTAAAATGAAAAGAAGTTCAGAACCCTAGCAGGTTAATGTAAAATGAATAGGTTCAATTTTGCCAATTTGAGTGGACAGATAAAGGCTGAACAAAGAATCCGTCCAGGTACATAGAGAGGGCATGCACACCAGCCCTTTAAGACTTGGCCAGTAATAGACACTCAGTGTGAGACAAAACTGATCTGCTTCTCTTAGCCTGTTGGAAAGTTAGCTAAGCAGACACTTGGCTTACTCAAAAAGCCAAAGTTTTTTTTTTTAATTTTGGAAAAGGGACAGTTTACTGCTAAGCTTGTAAGCCGCCCTGAGTCTTCGGAGAAGGGCGGGATATAAAAGGAATTAAAAAACAAATAAAAAAAATGAAAGGAAAAAAGGGAACCTTCTAAAAAAAGTATTGTTTTGGAGTCACCCATTTTGCATAGTGAGATGGGTAGTATATAAATTAAATACATTTTAAAAAACCAAGAACCACCTGGAAGGATAGAAAATTAACATTTCTCGGCTCAGTGACTGCATGTTGTCTTCTCTCTGATTCCTTCCTTAGTAGTGGACATTAGAGGGGATAGGTTTTCTGGAGAAAAGAGAACATGGGCAGGGAGGCAATTGGGGATTGGGTCTTCAAGTCAGTGTTGACTCCTGGTAACCACCTGAGCCAATCCTTGCAATTTTCTCTTGGCAAGGTTTTTCAGAAGTGGTTTTCTATTGGCTGCTTCCAAAGGATGACAAAGAATGACTGGCCCAAAGTCACCCATCTGACTTTAAGCCTAAAACAAGATTAGAAGTCCCAATTTCTCAGTTTCCAGCCTGATTCCTTAACCACTGCACCAAACTGGCTCTCAGTGATGTAATATTTTTTAATTTATATCAAAAATTAATCACGGAAGAAGAAGAGAGAAGCAATCCAATTGTGCACCTAACTATTAAACCAGTATCACTTTCTCTAAGAGCCTTGGTGGAGCAGTGGGCTAATGCCTCCTTAAGTAACACCAGCTGCCTGCAATTAGTGCAGGTTCGAGTCCCACCAGGCTCAAGGTTGACTCAGCCTTCCATCCTTCCGAGGTAGGTAAAATGAGGACCCAGATTGTAGGGGGCAATAAGCTGACTTTGTAATAATGCCGCTTGGGGTGTGTGTGAAAGCCCTAATAAGCAGGCATATACATAGAATGAAGGCTACTGCTAAGCTTGTAAGCCACCCTGAGTCTTCGGAGAAGGGCGGGATATAAATGGAATTAAAATAAAAAATAAATGATATTTCACTTCTGCAGATTTGGTTTAAAACTAATTTAGTCCTTTAGAAAATTGCTTGATTCTACATGGATTAAACAAGGACTGATATAAAAGAATAATGGTAGCTCAGTGTTGCACTGTAGGGTCCTTGGTACTCTCTGATTCCTTGCAGATGTTTCATTAACAAACTAGGTAACATCCCCAGTGCTAGTAGGGAGGTGGGCTTTGCTCTCATTTTATATATTACTGGCTTGCCCTGTCAGTCATGGTGTTAGTGGTCTTGGTGGTTCCTTGTTTGGGTTGCTCTTTATGGTTAGCTTGTTGGCCTGAGTTGGTAGTTCCTTGACTGGGGCATTGTTTGATTCAATATTGTTGGTCTAATGTTAGTCTTGGTTTGAGCTTCCTTAATTTCACTTACAGCCCAAGTGAGGATTATTTCTCAGATGAATGGAAAACATCTCTCTACAAACCAAGTTATTTGGCCTTATTCTCAGCTATATCTGGCCAACTAGCTGCAAAAAAACACCCCTCACCTGTTTCCTTGCAAGCTTAAATTTATACTTATCTCTTTGCTATCTCACTTCTTTCCAGAAGCTCAAGATCTTTCACAACATTTTTATAGCACTAGTATGAGAGAGTGACTGGCCCAAAGTCAACTAATGAGTTCCAAGCTCAAGTGGATTGAGTCTTCACAGTCTTGCACTTTAACAACACCATCACACTGGTATAAACCAGATTATGTTTTTTTTTTCCTTACTGAAATGGGTGGAATTACTTTATAGTTAATAGACACTGAAGTGCTAATGCAATTAGCTCTCATTAGCAATTCAATCAGTAATTTCTTCTTACTGCCCACTAAGGAAGCCTGCTTATCTATTAAGGCTACAATGCACTCTTCCAATATGCAGGGATAAGGCCTATTGAATCCAAACGATTTCTGATTTGTATCGCTTCTCTGGAAATGTTGATAAATGTGTGCAGCTATTTACCAAAAACTCAAGATTCAACTTTCATGAGTATACTCATAATAAACAAATAAACCATGAACCCTTACTATAAGACAAAATAAAAAGTTAATAGCTCTAAGTGAGCTTTGTTTGAATGATTCTCCTGTTTGAAACACAGCAGTGGTTACAAAGGGGGGGGAGTGAGCACAGAAACATTCCACTGTATCTTAAAAATATCTACATCTGTGTGGGAATCCAAAGAAACAATCATTGTGATACTGCTAAGAGCATCTGGGTTAAAAGTGAATACTTTCTTATGCAGGAATTTAAATTAAAGTAGCCATCTGCCATAGCTGCTTCATTCTACAGGTGTACACAGACCAGCACTTTTTAAATGTGCCCTAAATGCACCTTTCAAATCCTCATTTCTGTGAAAGGATGAGAAACCTTTCCCACATGTAGCAAACAATTCCAGATAAAAAGATCAGAAACAGACAATGTTTGCACAATGCAATGAACAATTCCTGTGGGAACTTTCTAACCACCTGTAAATTCCCCTTTATTTTAGATGGTTCTGTGGAGCACCTGTTAACATTTAGCCATTGAGAAACAGTTGCTGAAATCATAACCATTCTCAGTAGTCGTGTTTTTCCCCATTATATTTCTTCTCCATATAGCAGCACAGAATTAGCTTTCACACTTAACATCCCAGAAAGTGACAATGGTGATAACAGTAGCTTAACTTAGATATTGAGTTGGGAATCTATGGCTTTTTCCATCTGGTCCTTAACCTTGCTGTTAGTCTATTGCAGTATTTCTCAACCTTAGCAACTTGAAGATGTGTGGACTTCAACCCCCTGAATTTGCCTGCCAGCTATGTTTGCTGGAGCATTCTGGGAGTTGAAGTTCAGACAGTTTCAAATTCCCAAGGCTGAAAAACACTGGTCAATTGGAACAGTGACAGTAATAACTATCATCTTGAAATTCCTTATCTGGTAAACAAAGAGAGCGGTATAATGGGGAAAAATAAATATGAACTAATTTATTATGAAATGTGTTGCATGTGAGTATACATAACACAAGGGACGCGGTGGCTCAGTGGGTTAGGACGCTGAGCTTGTCGATCAGAAGGTCAGCAGTTTGGCGGGTCGAATCCCGAGTGCCGCGTGACAGAGTGAGCGCCTGTTACGTGTCCCAGCTTCTGCCAACCTAGCAGTTCGAAAGCACGTAAAAATGCAAGTAGAAAAATAGGGACCACTACAGTGGGAAGGTAACAGCGTTCCGTGCACCTTTGGCAGATAGTCATGCCGGCCACATGACCGTGGAGATGTCCTCGGACAAGCGCTGGCTCTTCGGCTTTGAAACGGAGATGAGCACCGGCCCCTAGAGTTGGAAACGACTAGCACGCATGTGCAGGGGAACCTTTACCTCCTATACATAACACAGAAGTACACCAAACTGTGATAAAATATGCATTTCTGGTTGGTCTCCAATATTTCAACCAAAAGCCTCAACAACAAAAACAACCTTGATTGCCAGTGTATCTACTATATCTACTATAAAATTTAAAAAGACTGAACTGGATAAATCCCAATGAACTCAGTGGAGTTACTCTTGGCATTATATAAGGTTCAGCGTTCAGTATGTTTTGGACTATCTAAGCCAGGCATATTTGCCTGCTTCATATATGTGATGCTAACTTATTTACAGGATTCTGTTTTCCAATTACCATGAAGAACCATAGAACCTTCCCATATTAACCTTATTCATGCTTATAATTTAAGTAACTCTTATTAAAAATGGCATCAAGCTATGATTTTCAATTATGTTCATGAATTGTCTGTGACTCAAAAGGATGTTATGGCCAGGCTAACAGACCTACAAGTTAAGATAATGAAATAAAGCTTTAATGGCTTAGGACCTGAATATTGGAGGAACTGCCTCATGCATTATTAATCTATCTGGACAATACGTTCAACATAAAAGGCCCTATTCAAGATGCTCCAAATTTCTAAGGTCAGTTTGCACAATGGAGTCAGATTTTCTTTCCCATGAGCATTTAATTTTTTTTTAACATACTTAAATGTTTTAGAACATTTTTTTTAAAAAATAAGGACATGTTCAGACATGTTCAAACCTACTATATCTGACTTCACATCCCAAACTCATTGTGTTTCAGAGACATGATGGAATGCACAGAGAAGATAAGTGACCAATTTATTCATGCTATGAACCAATCATTTTGAATTTCCACCTTGAAAGCTAGTTCTGTATACACACACACACACACACACACAAACAAACAAACACACCTGCAAACACACACCTATGAATGATCTTTCTTTGTTTTCAAGGGAATGATAAATAAGTCCTAAGGAATCACCTAGAACAGGCATGTCAAACTCACAATGTCACATGATATTGTGTGACATATCACAACTTTTTCCCCATTGCCGGCAATGGGGTTGGTGCGGTTTCAGCGTGATGCATCTGGCCCACCAGCTGACAGTTTGACATGCCTGACCTAGAAGCATCATTATTTTTTTTAATTTTTAATTAGCATAGACTAAGCTTTATTCTAAATGGCAATAGTCCATCAGTATTCCAAAAAGGCAAGATGGTGGTTTCAGTAACGTGGTTTGATCCCCATCCCTTTTGTAAATGCCTCATGCAACCAATCATTTCTGACTCCTCTCAGCTAGATTCTTTAATAAATTAAATGCAAATTGGATTTGATTTAGTTCTTCTTACATATCAGACAGGTTCTTACTTTATTCCTAAGGAAGGAAGAGATTATTAAAAAAGAGACTTCCTTTTTTTAGAAACTCAATCTTTAGGCTTAGATTCATGCTGAAATGTAATAATATTGTCAGTCACATGAGTGGTAACAAGACAGCACTATCTGTCTGGGATGTGTAACAAAATGACAATCTGGTCCATCTATCTTTCAGAATTAGATATTGTCTCCCATAGATCATAGTTTTCATGCATGAAAAAAGCTTTCCCTTATGTTACCAATGAGCTATGGAGTGCATGGTCTTGGCCAGGGGTCTTCAAACCAGGCCCTTTTATGACTCATGGACTTCAACTCCCAGAATTCCTCAGCCAGGAACACTGAATTCCTCAGCCAGTCCAATTCTGGGAGTTGAAGTCCAAAGGGCTGAGTTTGAAGATCCCTGGTCTTGGCAGTTCTCCTCACTTTCTCTGTTTCTTATTTCAAAAAAGAATCTAGACCTTTTTATTCAGATATTTTCAGTCTGAGTTAACTTTGTTTCTTTCCTATTTTAATTGTTATCTTTCTTGGGTGCCCTCAAACAGAAATATGTGACATAAAGATACACAATCTTTTCTTTCATATTTCCATCCAGAGAAGAGTTCCAAGATCCTACCAAGAAAATATGTAAGTTTTGTCTTTATGGTTACCACAGAACCTTTAAATACATCTGGTTACTAGTGCTGGTCCTTTACTTTAGCAGTTTCAGCAGGGGTCTTCAAACTTGGGCCTTTTGTGACTTGTGGACTTCAACTGGCTGAGGAATTCTGGAAGTTGAAGTCCACAAGTCATAAAAGGGCCAAGTTTGAAGACCCCTGACCTAACTGATGCACAGAATTATCTCAAGATGGATGTTCAGCTATAAGTCTTTTTATCTTCCATAAGCTCTTCCATCGCTAACATTTCACATATGTTTATGGAAAAATGAGTGGAAACTATGGTAATGACATTTTTATTTTTCAGCATAACATTAGGTCAATTCTCAAAGAGCAGTTGCTGTGTGACAGGCTGCAGTTTCTGTGCTTGCTCATTGGTATCTCCTTTATAAAACTTTTAACAGCTGCATTGTACACCTAATAAGAACATATTTATAGAAATATCTTTCATGCTTGTCTGTCAGCATAGTCTTTAGGGGCAAACCAAGCTTATAAAATGAGTCACTGGAAGGGCAACAATCACTGCCAATTTCATATAATCTGGCCCTAATAATCTTATATCCAAATAAGCTTATCCTAGTTTCAACATCCCATCAGTAAATAGTCCTGATTCCATTAAGATGCCTGAAAAATACTTACCTTCAATTCTCTTAGAATGTAGCATCCTTTTAACTTCAGCAAACTAGTAGTAACAAGATTTGAATATTAGAACAAAATGTTGCAGTGTTGACCTTCCAAATTCTCTCTTATGTCAGTCCCTGTACCACACACATACATACCATCACACATATGGTATTTTACCGTGTTCTAGCATACTCAGCTTTCACAGAGCACATCAAGAAAGATGTTGGTTCCCTGTGACTTCTAAATATGTTGCAGTCAAAACTCCTAGAATTCTTAGCTACTTGGGAGTTCTAAGAATTGTAGTGCAATTTATCTAGGGAAGAGCCTTGGTGGAGCAGTGGGCTAATGCCTCCTTAAGTAACACCAGCTGCCTGCAATTAGTGCAGGTTCGCATCCCACCAGGCTCAAGGTTGACTCAGCCTTCCATCCTTCCGAGGTAGGTAAAATGAGGACCCAGATTGTTGGGGGCAATTAAGCTGACTTTGTAATAATGCCGCTTGGGGTGTGTGTGAAAGCCCTAACAAGCAGGCATATACATAGAATGAAGGCTACTGCTAAGCTTGTAAGCCGCCCTGAGTCTTCGGAGAAGGGCGGGATATAAATGGAATTAAAATAAAATAAAATAAAATAAATATTTCTCAACATTGGCAATTTGAACATATGTGGACTTCAACTCCCAAAATTCACCAGCCAGCATGCTGGGAATTACAATCCACATATCTTCAAGCTGCCAAGATTGAGAAGTGTTGTTCAAAAGGACACTAGATTGGAGAAAGTGGACCTAGATTGTGAAAATTTTCTTTACAGGGTTCATAGTAAAAAACAACAACAACAATTCAAAGCAATGGTATCCAAGCTTTTAGAAAAATCTGCTACAAGTGGGTATCAGTGACATTTCAGAAGAAGTATCCTTTTAGCATAAGATCCTATTTGGGGAACATACAATGCATAAAGGTTAAGTGCCTACATTTTTGCTCTTCTTTTATCAGATGTTTTAGAACCATGGACACATCCAGACAACTACAAAATAAGTTGATTTTAATAGGAATATAAATGTCTCAGTTTCAGATAGTGGAATGAAGTTCTGATAAATATAGTAAACTACACAGAATCCAATAAAAATGTGGCTATAGGACAAAAATAAAGGTTTCCTTTTATTTATGGTTCCTTACACATTTTTAATGGATAGAAGGTACAGAAATACCTCAGAGTGTTAAGATTGCAGTTCGAATTTGTTTTGATGAAACATAATAACTTATACATATGGAGAAGTGTATATATTGACCATTGCTGGTTCTATTATTCCTTTTGATTTTCCAAGTGGTATCCATCTTCAAAGTTCAAGGTTTATATAGTGGGCATGCTACTTCCCTAACATTTCTCAGCAGAAGTATTGTAGACCATTTTGCCCATCTCTTTTAAATAAAGAATAATGCAATCCTTAGTTTTGGGAGTATAATATAAAGCTTAGTGAATATAGAAGTAATGCAGTCTTTGAGCCAATAAAGGCCTATTTTAAACAACTTCTGTGTTTCAGGACCATGGACAGCAGAGTCGTTTAATTAAGACTCTCATAGCTGTTCACTTGAACTGAAAATTCACCAATTTAACTAGATCCATGGTGGCGAACCTATGGCACGCATGCCACAGTTTGCACACAGAACCCTCTCTCTTGGCACGTGCGCTGTCACCCCAATCCTAGGCCTTCAGCTAGGTTTTATAAAATCTTTTCACTTTAGGCATCCGCCACCAAGTGCAAATAATAATAATTTTTTAAAAAGGCGATGTCCATTTTGCTCTATGAGTTCATCGTCACCTAACTCTAACCCTAAGTGGAATTTTCCTCCAATGGGATTTTCCCATGTATTTTACCTGTAATCATAGAAAGGGCAGGCTAGAAAAGTCAGTGCCCTCCTAACCATACCCAAGCACTCCAGGTTTGTTGGTAATGTCCATTTTACTCTATGAGTTCATGGTGACCTAACCCTAACCCTAAGTGGAATTTTCCTCCAATGAGATATTCCCATGTATTTTACCAGGAAACATAGATAGGGCAGCCTAAAAAAGTAAGTGCCCTCCTAACCATACCCAAGCACTCCGAGTTTGTTGGTGATGTCCATTTTGCTCTATGAGTTCATGGTGACCTAACTTTAACCCTAAGTGGAATTTTCCTCCAATGGGATTTTCCAATGTATTTTACCTGTAATCAAAGAAAGGGCAGGCTAGAAAGATATGTGCCCTCCCTACCATACCCAAGCACTCCGGGTTTGTTGGCGATGTCCATTTGCTCTATGATTTCATGGTGACCTAACCATATCCTCCAATGTGATTTTCCCAAGTGTTTTCAAGGAAATATAGATAGGGCAGCCTAGAAAAGTAATTCCTCTCCTAACCATACCCAAGCACTCTGGGTTTGTTGGTGATGTCCATGTTGCTCTATGAGTTCATGTTGACCTAACCCTAAGTGGAATTTTCCTCCAATGGGATTTTCCCATGTATTTTACCAGGAAACATAGATAGGGCAGCCTAAAAAGGTAAGTGCCCTCCTAACCATACCCAAGCACTCCGAGTTTGTTGGTGATGTCCATTTTGCTCTATGAGTTCATGGTGACCTAACTTTAACCCTAAGTGGAATTTTCCTCCAATGGGATTTTCCAATGTATTTTACCTGTAATCAAAGAAAGGGCAGGCTAGAAAAGTCAGTGCCCTCCTAACCATACCCAAGCACTCCAGGTTTGTTGGTAATGTCCATTTTACTCTATGAGTTCATGGTGACCTAACCCTAACCCTAAGTGGAATTTTCCTCCAATGAGATATTCCCATGTATTTTACCAGGAAACATACATAGGGCAGCCTAAAAAGGTAAGTGCCCTCCTAACCATACCCAAGCACTCCGAGTTTGTTGGTGATGTCCATTTTGCTCTATGAGTTCATGGTGACCTAACTTTAACCCTAAGTTGAATTTTCCTCCAATGGGATTTTCCAATGTATTTTACCTGTAATCAAAGAAAGGGCAGGCTAGAAAGATATGTGCCCTCCCTACCATACCCAAGCACTCCGGGTTTGTTGGCGATGTCCATTTGCTCTATGAGTTCATGGTGACCTAACCATATCCCTAAGTGGAATTTTCCTCCAATGTGATTTTCCCAAGTGTTTTCAAGGAAATATAGATAGGGCAGCCTAGAAAAGTAATTCCTCTCCTAACCATACCCAAGCACTCTGGGTTTGTTGGTGATGTCCATGTTGCTCTATGAGTTCATGTTGACCTAACCCTAAGTAGAATTTTCCTCCAATGGGATTTTCCCATGTATTTTACCTGTAAACATAGAAAGGGCAGCCTGGAAAAGTCAGTGCCCTCCTAACCATACCCAACCACTCCGAGTGTCACTGCCTGTCCGCAAATGAAGCACACAAACAGCTGATAGCAGGAACGGGCAACAACCAAGTATTGCTTTATTCAGCCTCAACCAAGGATAGGAAATAGTCAGCATTGGCAGCATCACACTCCCAACGCTCATTTATAGTAGGCAGGCCCAGTAACTCCACCCCTGCATAAACCAACATCCGCCCATGCACCTATTACTCATCCCTCCCCCTTCATTACACCCGCGTACATCCCCTGCTCCGTTCTCCCCAGCATGCCGCTCCACAGGAGGTAGGTATCCCAGGCAACCCCCACCCAGACCTCTGGAGCCCCACCCCACCCCACATGGCCACACCAGACACCCCCCATCCCAGAGCAACCCCCTCACATCTGGAAGGTCGCCGCGCCCCCTCACATCCAGGAACCCCCTGAGTCTCACCACCGGCCAGAACAAGTGGGGGCCTAGCATGGGTTGCAGTGGCTGAGGGGCTGGGTCATAGACCCTTTGTTGGCAAACCGCCCGGAATGAGCTGGCAGCCCCCCGGGGCAAGTGCGGCTGGCAGCTGGCAGGCAGTGGTGGGCGGACGGGTCCGCTGCGCATCCAGTGTATCTGTCATGAAGCCTGCAGGCCCTGCTTCTGTAGACCAGATGCCTGTGGAGCCTGCTGGGAGACTGGTCAGCGCAGGCACGCCCAACAGCTGACAGGTGGTGGTGTGAGACTGGGCCAGCTGGAGTTCTGCCGGGGGACTCGTCTGCATTGGCCCAGCGTCAAATGACGGACAGGCACCGGCCGCCGGGTGGGGTGAGTCAGAGGGACCTCTGACAGCTGGCAGAGCTGGACCTCAGAAGGTGCATTGGGAACTGGGCACGGCGGTGCTACATCCCCCCCTTTGAAGTGTCGGGCCCGCGAGGCTCAACACCGAGTTTGTTGGCAATGTCCATTTTGCTCTATGAGTTCATGTTGACCTAACCCTAACCCTAAGTGGAATTTTCCTCCAATGGGTTTTCTCATGTATTTTACCTGTAAACATTGAAAGGGCAGGCTAGAAAAGTCAGTGCCCTCCTAACCATTCCCAAGCACTCCAAGTTGGTTGGTGATGTCCATTTTGCTCTTTGAGTTCATGGTCACCTAACCTTAAGCCTAAGTCCATGGTGGCGAACCTATGGGACGCATGCCACAGGTGGCACGCAGAGTCCTCTCTGTGGGCACATGCATCTATGCCCCAGTCCTAGGCCTTCAGCTCACTTTTATAAAACCTTTTCAGTTTAGGCCTCCACCGCCGTGTGCAAAAAAAGAAAAAAGTTTCAATCAATCAGTCAATTTCAACTTCTCACGGGGAAAAAAAAAGATCTCACAAAGTTGGAATTAATCGATTGAACTTTTTTGTCCCACCCGGTCTGCCATTACCACCACAGCCACACCCACCTAATGGGCCATGCCCACCCTATTGGCCACACCCACCAAATGGGTAGCCACGCCCACCTGGCACCTAATGACACATAAGTGGGTTTTGGGCTGCAGTTTGGACACTCGGTCTCTAAAAGGTTCGTCATGATTGGACTAAATGATTAATTAGCAGTACTGACTGAAACATTGTTGCTTTCCCAAGATTCTTGAGTCAGCACTTCAAAATGATTGAGTAAAGACACCTTATTTATATGGAAAAATGTGTCACTGAAATAGAACAGCCATTGAATCAACAGCAAACATCCATCACATTGTTGAATACAACTTATAAATTAGACAGAATATTACCATCTGAATCAATTGGAATCCTATCCTTACTTATTCATTATATCCAAAGAAACTATGGAAGCTGATACTCCAAAACATACCATATGAACAGTAAAGTTTTTTTGCCTCTAGTTTTTTAAATCTCTTGTTCTTGAAAATGATTAGATATATGAGGTCCCCCTATATCGGAATAACAGTGATAGAATATAATGAAGGGTCTTTGGACTGATCAGTTAAATTTCTTATAATGTGCTTGTGAAAATATTTGTTGAATTAAATTGTTATAGTAACTGAAGGAGTATTTACAGCCTGCTTGATCAGACTGTTACTAGTAATAGTTATAGCAGAATCTTATTGAAGATTTAATTGTCAGTTCTGGTTGTTGTAGAATGAGTTACTTATCATGGACATTTTATTTTTTTAAGAAGTGAATGTTAATATTTTATGTTACATAATGGATATTTTTATTTTGTACGCTTCCATAGGTCTATTTCATTTGAGCATCATAGAACTCCTATCAAACCCAAATCAAGGTTCCTATCACTACTTTACCCACTACAGTGCTATGCACTTTGAATTGTGTGTATTGCCCAGAAGACTGCTACCTCTTTCTTGCACAAGTTCTAGCAGCAACTTAAAAAAAAGCTAAACACAAAAAGGCTACACTCCCCAAATCTTTGAAGCATCCCAAGAGTCATGTGAATAAACCTATTCCTTAGATGTATTGATTGTGGGTATTTTCAAGAGCCATAGTGGCACAGTGGTTAGAATGGACTGCTCACACCAGGAGTTCAATTCTGAACAGCTCAAGGTTGACTCAATCTTCCGTTCTTCTGAGGTCAGTAAAAATGAGGACTCAGATTGTTGGGGACAGTATGCTGACTCTGTAAACTGCTTAGAGAGGGCCGTAAAGCCCTATGAAGCAGTATATAAGTCTAAGTGCTATTGCTATTGCTATGTATTATTGCTCGACTGCTTTTTTCTATGAAATGTGGTTTTGTTTATTGTTTTATTATTAACCGCACAGAGTTAGATATTTGAGATGGGCAGCCAAATAAAATGAATGCATGCATGAATGAACCTCTCTCTATCCTCTGCATTTCAGTGACTCTTCTTTGTTATGGGTAGTGCAAAGATTCTTTGTTTTCCAAGGACTAGATACATCAGAGCATAGAAGATAATGGTATAAAAATACTTTATTGCAGCATACACTTTTTGAAGTAGTGTCAGCCTTGGGCTAACCCCACCCTCTTATAGTCGCCCTATGACTATAATGCTTGAAAAGTCTCTTGTTTCTATAAGAGTCAATGTGTTTTTTTTAATCCCATTTATGTCCCGCCCTTCTCCGAAGACTCAGGGCGGCTTACAATCTAAGCACAAGTCAATGTGCTTAGCAATAGCCTTCATTCTATGTATATACCTGCTTATTAGGGCTTTCGCCCCCCCCCCAGCGGCATTATTACAAAGTCAGCTTATTGCCCCCAAGAATCTGGGTCCTCATTTTACCTACCTCGGAAGGATGGAAGGCTGAGTCAACCTTGAGCCTGGTGGGATGCGAACCTGCACTAATTGCAGGCAGCTGGTGTTACTTAAGGAGGCATTAGCCCACTGCTCCACCAAGGCTCAATGTTGATACTGCAGTTAACATTCGAGTACTTTTTTTATTGCACTTTCCTGCATTAAGTTTATGAGCAAGATGTTTCCTCACTATTAATCAAACTGAGACATTGAGATAAAACATTTCATACATATATCCAAACAAAAGAGAAAGAAGATAAATAGTTCTAAAATGTATATTTTTATATTTTGGAGTGGTTGAAGAAGCAGCTACTTATTGTGCTTTGGAAACCCTCTTTTTTATTTGTTTGTTCATTTATTTCAATTTAGGCCTTGCCAGGAATAACATTAAATCATCGCAAAATAAAACCTATGGATTTCTAAACTTATTTGTGGAAAAGCAACTGTACGGGGCTTTATATTAAAAAAAACCATTTTGCTTTACTTAATATGTAACTGGTATTTGAATATTTTTAATATACCAGCTGCATCTCATTTCCAGCTCTGCTGCTTTTCCATTCCATATAATCCTCCATTTCCAGGTCTTCACTGCAATCTTTCTAGCTGCCCCATAACAAATTCCTAATCAATTTCTTCTCATCTATTGGAACCATAATCTTCTGGGCACTTATTATAATATGTCCATAAACCACAAGGTTCTGCAGCCATGAAGGATAATGGAAGAGTTATGTGGTATTTTCAGAAGCATTTAATCAATGGTACAGGCACTTTGTACCGGCCAGCAATACATTCTTGCCTGTTCTGCACTTACATTCAGAATGATTTCTTCAAGTCAGAAGTCTCAGAAGGAACTCAACCTGGCACCACTCTGCTTTGAAATCAGACGTTTCTAGTTCCTGATCTAAAAAGACTGAGGGGTCTTGCAGTTGAATGGCAAGAGACCCACACAATACATGTTAGACATGAGCAGGCCATGGATCAGTAGAGAAGACAGGATCATTAATTATCATAGTTTCTGCAGCTGCAAACTAGTTTTGAAGGGAATGGAGGTCATCTGAAAGCAGCAACAGGAGAGATTGTTGCAGTAGAAATGCCATTGCCATTTCCTCTCACAGCAGGCACGCCTCAAAACATCTTCTGTCACAAATAATATAACACATGCAAGCAGCATAACCCAGGAACTCATCTGTCAATAAAGGTTTAAAAAGTCTCAGCAACACCCAACCAGTTCCTTCCTACAAGCAATATTTGTATTTTTGAAGCTATTACGATAGTTTATAGAATAGGTTTTTATTTTACACAAGATTCTTCACCCACTTTTATATCTGGAGCAGGCAACTTTAAACATTTCCGGGCGGTTAAAAGGTGAACTGGATAAGATGAAGAGCAGATAAATATATATGTCAATGTAGCTTGGTTGTTGTTTTTCTTGGATTTGGATTTTTATTTTTATTTTTTGGTCTTGAGCTTTAATACTCTATTAGGTCTATTTGCGGCTTATGTCAATTTTAATGGACCTAGATCCCCTAGTTGGGGATCCCAACTGGGTGATCCCTACTGCGGGCCATCACTGAAATGTAGGGAAAGCAGATAGCAATAGCACTTAGACTTAGATATCACTTCATAGTGTTTTATAGCCCTCTCTAAGCAGTTTGCAGTCAGCATATTGCACCCAACAATCTGGGTCCACATTTTACCGACCCCAGAAGGATGGAAGGCTGAGTCAACCTTGAACCTGAATTCCTGGCAGTAGACAGAGTTAGCCTACAATACTGCATTCTAACCACTGCACCATCACAGCTCTTTGTGGTGAATGTATTTAGTTGTACAGAGTTGTCAGTATGCTGGAGTTCATGTATGTGATATTCTTTAAGAAACAATGCAGCACATACACTTGAAGCACCATGAATCTTACTTTTTCTTTGGTCACCAAAGAAAAGAAAGGAAGAAAAATCAATGCTGGTATTGAAGACAATAGGACTGTTTTCAGTGCAGGATCCTTGGTAGCTTTTGATCTTTGGAAGTATTCATCCACGATTTGTTCTTTTTGAATGCCATAATATATTATTCTTGATTTAAAGTCAAAGCTACTCAGGATAAAAGCTTTTTTGATATATATTTTTTTTAAAGAGAGAGATTGCATCTTTGGAACAAATAGTTTTCTCATCAAGCTTACTAGCATTACCTCCACATTGATATTACACTTGAAGAGTAATAAATGCCCTTGGAACACTCTAATTCAATCTTTCCAAATCTGGTGCCCTCCAGATGTACTGAATTAATGAGCAGATGGACCCAGACTTATGACAATTTTTTTTCCTGAGGATTCTTGACCGTCTCTCTCTCTCTCTCTCTCTCTCTCTCTCTCTCTCTCTCTCTCTCTCTCTCTCTCTCTCTCTCTCTCTCTCTCTCTCTCTCTCTCTCTCTCTCTCTCTCTCCCTCCCTCCCTCCCTCCCTCCCTCCCTCCCTCCCTCCCTCCCTCCCTCCTGTTGGGATTGACATCCTACACTTCCATATTCACATCTCAGCACCAGATATAGGACACAGTGCTCCAGATTGTTACTAGGACAATACAGGAAGAGATGCCAGTGCATCTATTAACCTCTTTTATGGAATATCTACACAGACAAGGAATAGACATCTCTGGCACCAGATTCCATTCCATTATCCCTGGTGACTTAAGTTTTTACTCTGCTTAAAAGAAAGCCCCTTGCAGATTCCCAGTTCAGATACAGAAGCTGCTGCTACTGTATCTTAAAATGTACCTGCAAGCAATTTAGACTTCTACTCTTATTTTTGGCATGGAAAAGAATAGTGAAAGAGTAAGAAAAAGAACAAAAAGTAATATTTGGGAGAGGGGGAACAGAAGAAGGAGGTAGAGGCCAGAGAAGTAACAGTGATCTTCATTTATATTGTCTGAAGCCTACTTCTTAAGATCCACCCTTTATTGACTCTCAGATGCCCACCCAATAGAATATTTTCAAATAAATTAGGTCATAAAAAGAAAGGAATCAA
Organism: Vipera berus; assembly: GCF_964194415.1. Taxonomy (NCBI): domain Eukaryota; kingdom Metazoa; phylum Chordata; class Lepidosauria; order Squamata; family Viperidae; genus Vipera; species Vipera berus. The sequence goes on from NC_138206.1 coordinate 18,012,983, forward strand.
TTTTGCCCATCACCCCAGACATAGTATAAAGAAAAGCACAGTTTGCAGTAATTTGTCCCTAGCTTCTCTGCCCCTTAGGTCACTATTCTTTGCTAATGGACCTGAGATCTACAATGTTCAGCTGAAGAAACTTAATAGCTGTGACATAAAAAGTAGCTTTAACATCCAAGCATTTGAGAAATAACCACCCTTTATCTGAACAGTGAGGTTTCTTTTTTTTTTACAAGGAAGTGACTAGTGTACTAAGAATTGCATCATGAAAGGCAGGTGTGATTTTTCTTAATTTCCTAGACTGGTAGGTCTTAAAAGAAACAAAATAGATTTATTGGCCACAACTAAAACAGCTACAAATATGCATTCTTTCTTTACCTGAGGTAGTTGTTTTCAACATAGACATGCTTTAAGGTTTTTTGTTTCCCTTTTTTATGCTGAATTATTAGCCAACTTATTCCAAGAGAAAATATCAAATAAAATGAAGAATCCATTAAAACTGCAAATTCAAATGCATCTATGCAAAAATTGTTTACTTGTGTCCATTTTCCGTAAGAAATATTAGCATTTGGATTCATTTTGGCAGATAAACTAGGGAAGATATGCAAAATAAAGAATGCCTTAGTCTTATTCATGATTATTTAAAACTCAGACCTGCTGGAATGAATCTTAATCACTGATGAAATGTGCAGTAGTGTCCAGCACAATTAATTCAGATTTTTTTAAAAAAAAATCCAATGTGGTCTGTGCTTTAATGTGCTTGTTGTTAATTATATAATAACCCTGATGTGTATGTAATATCGCTTTACCTTATATTTTATTTATTAATATTTACAAAAATTATAAAACTTAAACACTATGAATCTGGGCAGTATACATTACTAACAACAAACAAACCATAAATCTCCAAACCCCCACTCTCCATATGACATTAAACATACAATATATAAAAATAAACTATCAAATATAAAATAGCAACCAAGCAACAAAATATATTTTCAGAGTAACTTTTTCAGGAAAATGGTTTTTATATGTATGTGTGTATGAGTGACAAGTGGCATGGTAGCCTGGTGGTACAGACACTCGCCTCCCACTTAGAAGGTTGAGAGTTCAATCCTAGGTAGCAGCAAGTGTTTCTCCTAGGGTGCAAAAGAAAATATCTGCTGTGAACTCCACATAGGCATCAGGAAGGGAATCTGACCAGTAAATGCTCAGCTCCATTCAGTCACCCTGTCTCTATCCCAAATAGGGATTACAGGGTCATCAAAGGAAGTGTATATGAGTGATGACGGAATACACAAACACACATCCCTATGTGATTTTGCTTGGCTTCCAAGAGCATCTAAAAGGAAAGGAACCAGCAGTCAAAAAATACACCACAGATTAGACCTTGTGATCAGAACTGTGCCAACCATGGTATTCCCTGTGACACTCCATGGAAATGAAAGCTAGACTTTGAAGAAGCAGAATAAGAAGAGTATTGAGTTGGAAAACCTGAAAGAGCAGGTTAGGGACAGATTACCACAGAGAAAAATCTATCTATGTGGCTGCTAAGAGTCAGTAGTGACTTTGATGGTACATAATCAGTCAAGCAATCAAGAGCCAAAGAACCTTGCCAAAAGTTCCAAAAAACAAAGAGGATTTGGGATGTGTGCCGCCTTCAACAACCTTCTATTTCTTCAGTGCAGGACAATGAGTTGCAAAAGCCATTTGAGTGCTGTGTGAACAAGAAAAGCAACATTTAAAACTTCATCATCTGTCTTAAAGCTTTGGTTGAGCACAAGTTTGACTCCAAATACTCTCTTTGGGTTCTTAATCATAAGAAAGCATGGACATTATGCTTTATCACCTATTCAGCATATATGCTATATTTCTACTTTTAAACTGACAACTAGTATTTCTTATTTTTCCAACAGGACTCCAGAAAGCTACAATGAACTTCAAACCTTTTGCTATATACAGCAGTGATCTTCTAATGATCTCCAATATTTTACCAACTGCCTTGGAAGAACTGCATTTTTTCTCTCTTAAGGTTGAGGAACTTAAGAGATAACCTCCTACATTTCCAACAAAATCACTGCCTTATCAGCTGGATAAGCATCACCAACATTTTTCTCTTTGACCTACCTTTCCTCCTCTTTTTTCTTCTATCCTGCTTTCATATATTTGCTCTTGGAAATAGACTTTACTGGCTTGATAGCTTCACCCCAGATCACATATATCACCTTTTTCTTTTATACAATGAATGAAAGATCAAAACATTGGTTCTTTCTTTCCTTTCAATTCTTTTTATCAGTTAGTCCATGAAATGTTTTCCAAGAATAGCTTGTTTTCATAAATTCATTTATCAGTGAGCTCTCATTGCCTTCTTCTCAATATTAAAATCTTGGACAAGATATTTAAAACTGCAGGAACTTAACAACTCAACTCTTGAACATTCTAGGGCAATATCTAGATAACAAACATGGGGTAGAGGGGAAGCAGTGGTACTTCCTTTGCTGACAGTTTCTTTTCTTTCTTTCTGCTGTTGGATAATTTGAAGTACTTAGAAACAATGTAAAATTGTTTATGCGGGACTCTGGCCTGGGAAGTTGCTATCTCTGTGGATGGTAAAATTGTCTACTTTCCAAAGTACAATAAGCCAGACCAATTGGGTTTCAGGTCCCAAGTGCTCACTCTAGTGTGAAGGGTTCTGGACTTTTGCATTCAGATGCCTGCTCTGCTGGGTCACTCATGTTCATCTCAGTTTGGACTATTACACTACATGGGGCTTCCCTTGAAGAATACTCAGACACTTCAGCTGATACAAAATGCGACTGCATGGGCAATTCTGCGTACCCAAAGAACAGCACGTGTAACACCTCTGCATGGGCTGCATTGGGCGCTGGTCTGCTTCTGGGTCCAATTCAAGGTATTGGTTATAACTTTTAGAGAGCTACATGGCGTGGACCAGGTTATCTACAGAACTGTCTTCATTTTATTACGTCAGCCCATTCCACCCTGTCATGCAGGATACTATGTTACGAACCCTGTCAGTTAAAGAATTCGTACAGGTAGGATCCAGGAAGAGAGCCTTCTCTGCCATGCCCCCCCACCCAAGGTGAGGTGAGATGGACCCCTGTTCTCCTGGCCTTCCAGAAAGGGGTAAAAACACGGCTCTGCAGCCTTGCTTGGGGCTGGTTGGAGCCCTGAAAGCCCTCCCTACCCTTTTAATTAGTTTTTAACATTTCTTGCCTTTGTAAATTGTATATAGTTTTTATACTTTTAATATTTTACTACACTACCCAGAGTCCTGGGAGAGAGATGACTGGTTCCTACATAGATTGATTAATAAATATTATTATTGTATTGTATTGTATTTTGTATTGTATTGTATTTTGTATTGTATTATATTGTATTGCATTGTATTTTGTATTGTATTGTATTGTATTGTATTGTATTGTATTGTATTGTATTGTATTGTATTGTATTGTATTGTAATACCATACCATACCGTACCGTACCATACCATACTATGCTACACTGCTCTACATCATAATATATTATATTTTGAGTGGCATGGTGACCTAGTGGTGAAGACACTCACTTCCCACTTGGAAAGTTGAGAGTTCAATCTTAAATAGCAGCAGATATTTCTCTCCTAGGATGCAAAGAAAAAAAATTGCCTGCAAATGCTCAGCTCCACACAGTCAGCCCAACTCCTACCCTGAATTCAAGGATTACAGGATCATAGAAAGGGAGATTGTACTGTATGTGTTTTATTTATTTATTTAGAAAATTTATATAGCTGCCTACTCATACATGGCAACAGAAGGTGGCATACACAGATATAAAAAGAATAAAAAATAACAAGAAAAAAATTAAATAATAACCCCCACCCCAATGACAACACACAACTAGCCATTTAATGGGTTCTATCCCACTCTGAGTTCCACAGGCCCACTGGCAGAACCAGGTCTTCAGCGCCTTCTGGAAGAATGTTAGAGTGGGGGCCAGTCTAATCTCTGGGGGAATGTTATGTTATGTTGTGTTATGTTGTTATTATTTTTACAGTATAGTGTACACTACAGGAAGTAACAAAAACTGGAGATGCCTCTAATGGCACCTTCTTGCATGCTCCCATTATTTCTTCTGTTCATAACCACTGTCAAGGATCTCTATTTATTTTTGGTTCTGAAGCTTTTGCCAACAGTTTTTCAGGGATTGCTTAAGGATGACTCACATCATTAAATATTTCTTATGCTCACAGAAATATTTTCCTCATTCTTAATATTCCCAATCAAAATCTTTTGCACCAAACATTGAGAAAAGCTTGTCGTGTCTGTCAGCACAGATGCTGCAAACTAACTTGGCAGTAGGTCATCCAATTTCCCTTCTCTGCACAATTCAACATGTCAGAAAGGGTTGACATATTTATGTGTATGGAATCATTGGACTGCACTTGTTATAATTGCTAAGTTTTAACCCACTTTTAAAAATTAAAAGCCTATGCATAAAATGTATAATCGTGAAAGCAGGAGCCATGCTGTGCCTAAATTTATTTTGGGAATCTTCGTGGACATTTCAAAGTATTCTGAAAAGAAAGAAGGTTGAACACTTAAGGAAAGTCCATTAGACGAAGTCAAATCTCCCTCTGATGCAGCAGTGTGTTTCCAACATGGCAGCATGTTTGAAACACAGGCTCTGTGAGCAACAGTTTTCTCCCAATGTTTATTATTAACAATAGTGTTCAAATGTTTATTGTAGATTTTATTTAACTATATAGTAATGATGGAAAATCAATGGCTTCTGCTAAACCATAGCCATTAAAACTCTTTGGGCAAAGAAGGAGAAAGTGATTATAATTAAAGGAATTTCTCTATCACCACATATTCTGCTTCAGGAGTACTGGGGTTGGACTGTTTTTGTATCAATTTGAGAATAGGGAGAATTTAGGGGTTCTGTTTGTGTATGACTGCCATTTTCTCTAACGGTATTCCTTCCTAAGCTACTAGACATTTACTCAGGAATAGGATTAGATGTCCCTTAGTTGTGTACTCTCCATGTTTTAGGGGATGGGTTCTGGGAAAGTTCAGAAGCTCAGGTTCTCCATGACAACCATGGACATCTCCAAGATAATTTGTAACCAATGCATATAGGTGAAGATATGATAGATATTGGTTTTATTTTGGAGCAATAAATACTGGTTTATTGAGGATGTCTGGAAAATGAAAACAGTAAAAAAAAAGCACGTGGTACACCAGTGGCAGAAGAGAAAAGATGAACTTGATTGAACACTGGGACAAATTCCCGTCTGAGACAGAAGTATAATGATAAGAATCAAAAAACAATTCTACCTTTCTTCTCTTATAGCAACTACCTAATGCTGTCCACTGTCATATATTAAGGCGAGCAGAAAGAGCTACCAGCAGATCAGCAGGACTTGTTAGCACTACATTTCACTGATATGTTCAGATAATTTTTACCCCTCATAGGTGGAGTATAGTTCTTAGATCAATATCTTATAATTTTCTCTGGGACTATGAACTCTGATTGATACCTTTAGTATGTCCTGTGCAAAGTTTATTCATGTCATTTTTGCTTCCTTTCCCTACATTACTGTGGAGAATGTGATAGATTATTCCAGAAAGTAATTAAGCAATGGCTCTTTGGGGGAAGGTATTTCCTAGGCCAGAGAGAAAAGTGCTTGCGGGAAATGATTTTTCATTGGAGCTCTTGAACTTTGGCATAGTCTGTTCCTCAATGTTAAGCTTTCTGCTGCCCTTCCATAAATGAATTGAATAAATAATTCCAGAAGGCATTTTGGAAAAGATGTGGATATCCTTACGCTTATTGTATTGTTACTTTTATACTTGATGTTATTTTATTCAATAACCTGTTTTACATGTTTGGTTAATTTAATGATGATGATAATTACAAGATAATTATAAATAAAGAAATGAAACAAATTATGACATTTAGAAAATAATTGTATCTTAAAGGTTCAGAAGCAGGAAGGATAAGAGGTGAGCACAGATCCTAATTATATAGGAGATATGGTATCTCCTCAGCATATACTTATTAATATGTACTCAGAAATAAAAGATCCACATTCCAAGGAGGATTCATATTAAATGCAGATTCAGATTGACTCCAAGTGAACTTTCTTAGCTTTGTGGGCTAAAATGTTACTATTTCCTAGTAACATATACTTATTTTCCTAACCAGGATAACTCCAAAATAGAAATGGCATTTCTAGAGATCTACTTGAAATTATTAATTTTTCAGTTTAAAGATAATTTTAATATTTGTTATGATTAGATCCATTATGCTTTTTTAAACCCCTAGCTATCACATGGCTGTACCGGTTTCTCACCCACCATTCTAATAAATGAATAACTAAGAACATCCATTGGATGTCACAACACAAGGTCTACCCTTCAGTAACCTAAGGAAGCATCGAAGCGTCATGTGTCATGGTGTTTTTCATTGTTTGTCTTGCTATTTGAGAGACCCATCTACTTAGAAATTTGAGTTATATTTTGCTGCTAAAAATAAAGCAACTTTTGGAGACCTTTCTTCTTCTCTTTATCCCTTCAGCTCTTCTCCTTATGGTTGCAACACAAAAATGAGAGATAAGAGGAAAGGTATAAAAGATCCCAATGTGACCTTCCATTGTTTATTTCTCCAGTATTAATATCAAGAACTATCCTTAAAATTTTTGATTTATACAGTTGTAATTATGAACTAGGGACGTGGTGGCTCAGTGGGTTAGGACGCTGAGGTTGTCGATCAGAAGGTCAGCAGTTTGGCGGGTCAAATCCTGAGTGCCGCGTAGCAGAGTGAGTGCCTGTTACTCGTCTCAGCTTATGCCAACCTAGCAGTTCGAAAGCATGTAAAAATGCAAGTAGAAAAATAGGGACCACTACAGTGGGAAGGTAACAGCGTTCCGTGCACCTTTGGTGTCTAGTCATGCCGGCCACATGACCATGGAGATGTCATCGGACAAGTGCTGGCTCTTCAGCTTTGAAATGGAGATGAGCACCAGCCCCTAGAGTTGGAAATGACTAGCACGCATGTGCGGGGGAACCTTTACTTTTACCTAATTATGAACTGATAAGATACATTAGTTTGGCTAGGCCAGGAGTAGGCAACCTTGGCTCTTTTATGACTTGTGGACTTCAACTCCCAGAATTCCTGAGCCAGCATGGCTCAGCTTGGAAACTTTTCCATTTCCCCTCAGCATGGCTGGCTCAGGAATTCTGGGAGTCGAAGTCCACAAGTCATAAAAGAGCCAAGGTTGCCTACCCCTGGGCTAGGCAAAACTAGAGATTACTCAATGTTGCAGTCTTCAGAATGTAAAAAGTGTATACGGCTCTAAAGAAATCTATGTATATTTTACAAAAAAAAATTAGTCACTTTTCTTCCTAGCTTCCCCAATTGTTTCAGCATAAAGACATGGCATTCTGCATTAATGAGAGACTGCTTGCATTTGCCACTCAAGTTGAATAATGCAATAAATGTAACCAAGCTGAGTTCAATAAATATATTGTACTCCAGCTACAGCTGTCACTGATATTCATGGTAAATAATTTTTATTGTATTTTACTGTATTATAGACAGTGGAGTTTTGCAAACTCTTTAACCTGAGAAATGCAAATACTATTTTCCATTTTATACCTTCATGTTTTTGCTTTGTTATGCTAGATTTCCAAATCATGGTGGGAAATGTCATGTAATAGGACTTAGAGAAAGCCCAGGATGGAAGAAAAACCAAGAAGATCCAGCTTCCTAACCTAAAATGTATATGAACTGTTGTCTTCAGTGTTTCTCCTAGGTAGCTGTAGTAAGGGGATGATTTATTATGCAATTGCTGTAACTGGAAACTGAAGAGCTCTCTAAATCACATGAGATGAACTTGAAACATGCTGTGTACAGTATGCAAGGTCAAAGATCAGGGGGAAATCTACCAGATCCCAAGAGCTCAGAAGTCAGGATTTGGCTTGCTAATTCTCCTAGTCATCAAAGCCCTACCCAGCAGCAACTACCCCTCAAACACTTCTCTTACTTTTCAGTTGGTAATAGCAGGAGAAAGAGAAGTAGCATGACACAGGAGAAGGAGAGAAGCCAGACAAGGGAAAATTATTGTTGTGGTTTGAACAATGATGACAACCACAAAATAGAGGGGAAACACATGCTATGTATGCATTCCAGATACAATTCTTTAGGGGTCTGTCAGATGAATTTTCAGGGTTATTTTTGGAGTAGCATCTTACACTGCACCTTTAGGTTGTCAGTTATTAGACTGGGGTACACCTGCGGTGATGTGACACAATGTTCACTCTTTTACTAACCCTCTGTCAGCTTCCAGCGTTTGCCTGACATAATAGATAGTAGTAACAACTTAGACAGTAAAAGTCAAGGAGTTCATGAGAAAGCTGAGAATTCCTTTATAGATCCAATTATACCACAAACAAGAGGTGGAGGGGTGGAGGAAGTTCCAAGGTTTGCAAACCAATATCACCTTAAAGGCACACTTACTGTATAGGAGCAGAAAATGGTAGAATCTTAATCACTATCTAACCATAGAGATGAAACTATTTTAGGGAGGGGGGAACATTTCCATATGATTTCTTCTTGACCTATGCTAATTAGGTACCATTAGAATTACTTGCAATATTTACATTTTTAGAAAGAATTATTAAAAATCCCATATAATTAAATTCTGGTCCATCAGGTAAATCATCTGTTTATCTATCTTCCTTTATACAATGGTACGTCGATACTCATCTTTAATTGGTTCCAAGAGGCATGACGAGTACCAAAAACAATGAGTACCAAACATATTTTTCCCATAAGGAATAATGTAAATAAATTTACTGCATTCCCAAACCAAAGAAAATGCACATTTTAAGGGAATATGTAAACAGGGTTGTATATCATTGCTTTACAGAAGAAATAAACCTAAAAATTAATAAATACTTAGATTAAATAAAATAAAAACTTCAGTTGTACTGATGAGGAAGAAAGTGCAAAAATACACAAAATGACCACAGCAGCTAAAGTAAGACTGCAAGGGGATGTACACAGGACAAGAGCTACCACATGACTAACATATCACCCTTTGATTTGGGTGGAAAGGGTATCAAGTCATGAGGCAACTGACATCAACAAGTTCCAGCTTGGGCATTGAGTACCAAACAAATGACAACTACAAAAGACAAAAAAAGTTTTGGCAAAATGCGTTGAGTACCAACTTCGATAGTTTCAAAGCAGTGGAGTACCAAGGTACCACTATACCTGACTGTGGAGAAGTAAGTCCCATTTTTTTCAATGACCCTTGCTCTAAAGTCCATTTCAATTGTGTAGCAAAAGTGTTTTTTCCTTTCCCTTCCACAAAGTCTTCATTATTTTTACACTAATACTTTTGCAAATTTTGACTGACAATGGTCCAGGCATTAATGCAGGGGCCTACAATTTAATCTGCATCTCATCCAGTTTCTTCAGATCTGCCCTCTTGAGAGGGCTTAGGTTTATAGTCCTGGTGACAAGTCCTTTCATTTTTCTTGGCAAGATTTTGAGAAATGGGCTGCCATTGCTTGCTTCCAAGAGTTGAAAGAGAGTGACTGGCCCCAATCACCAGCTGACTTTATGCCTTAAATGGGACTGGCACTCACAATGTTCTGGCTTCTAGCCTGATGCCTGATGCTTCTATATAATAAAACAATATAAAACCCCCTACATAGTACAATAGACATGTAACCAGAATTCAGATTTTAAGCACATTACATCTGCCATTATATAATCATATATGGTAAATTAGTGTGTTACTGAAGAACTAGTTCAAAGGCTGAAAATGAGTATATATTTACAGTCTTGAATTTTAAATCTAGAGCAGTAGTTTCTTTCTAACAAAGCAAAACAACTTATTGGAAATGCTCCAAGCTCAATAAATCCAAATTTATTAATGACCTGAAAAACTCTACATTTTGGGTACATAATTTATCATCACATTAATTGTGACACTTGTAAAAATCAATTATGCATTAATATACAAAAATGCAGTACAAAAATTCATTCAATGCTCTCGGAAATACATTAGGGGATGCAGTGACACAGTGGTTTAATGATGCTGGAACTGCCAGCCAGAAATGGTCTGTACTCCAGTGGTTTGAGCCTGGCTCTGTGAGATGAATGAGTTTCCATTGCTCAATATCTAGCTCCTGCCCACCCAGCTATTCGAAAGCATGCAATATTGCAAATAGATAAATGGGTACCACTTCAGTGGGAAAAACCTAGCTGTGTTCATTTGTACAGAGATCAGAAGCTGACACTGGACATGGCTGGATGTGAGGCATTAAGACATGAGATGAGGCAAGCTAGTTTCACCCCATTGTGGTGCACCCAGTATAAGCATAAAGTGATGAACAGAATGAACTAGCAATTTAGGCTGTCAGGACTGCATTGTGTTTGGGGTGTGTAGATTTCCCTAACATTGTATGCCATATACCAGACATGTCAAACTTGCAATGTCATGTGATGTCGTGCGATGTATCGGAGCTTTTTCCCCATTGGGCGCAATATACTAACTAACTAGCTACCTACCTACCTAACTAACTAACTAACTAACTAGAAAAACATTCACACTGTTGAACTGCTACATATCTTCTGTACATACTTAAAGCTCAGAAGACAATGTGGGAGTAGGAGGACCTCAAAAACTATTAACTATTTTACCAAATGTTAATTTTGGACAGAGGTATGTGTATTTCCTTTAGAAAAGACATGTCAAACTCGCAATGTTGTGCAACATATCAGAACAGTTTTGCCATTGCCAGCAATGGGGTGGGTGCAGCTTCCACATGATGCATCTATCCCACAGGCCGGCAGTTTGACACCCCTGCTTTAGAAGCATGCAAATATCCCAGTAAAATAAGCAGAGAGAAGATCCATGGAATGCTTGAGAAAAAGTTCCAAAAAGAAATTCTTAAGTTCACACCAATCACCCTGCAGATTCTATAAAGAACAGATAGATAATACAATTGAAAGAGGACTCTCATGAACATAATGAATAAAATTTCAGAGCTGATGCCACCTGGTTTCACTGTGCTATCTGTCCTCAGCATCAGAAGTTAAAAGGATAAAAGACAAACCCAGCATACAATAAAGATTCTGTCTTTTTAAAGTTCTAATGGACTCCAGACCAACATCATTCTTTCCTAGAATTTACCCAGTCATTTCTTGTAAATAAACTCATCATGGTCCTGATACTTCCAGGGTGAAGATCTGCTAAGAAGCTTTCACACATTATACTGGTTACATTGCACATTTAAAGGACTATGTATGGAGCATAAATATGCACATAAACTGCAGAACTTTAGAGCTCAAAATGCATTGCATCTGCTTTACCATAATATGATGTGGAAAAAACACTCTTGCAGGATCATGAGGTTCCAACAGAGTTCTTGATTTTGTTTTGGGTATGGTTTCACTATAATATATGAGGAAATGCAAAAATGTGCTGTCACGGGACTGTATATGGGTTATAAAATTCCAGAGAAAGCAGTTACAGTAACCCTCATCTGGCACTCAAAGGTATAATTTAATAGAGAGCATTCATTAAAACCAAAGCCAGGCTGTAACTTTTACATATGATTTAGCTTGATATTTAGAAGAAAAATCATAAATCAATTCAAAAAATGTGTTACACTGAAATGGGTCCTTTTTTCATCTGTGTCTCATATTCAAAGGTGATTAAAAATATAAACTGATCAAAATTTCAGGGTTTTTGGGGGGAGGGGGTACCCAATTTAATTGCAACTGGCTTAGATATACATACAGTATATCAAATCTTCAGTTTTATGCCTTCTTTCAGAAATGAAATTAACTGAATGGGATTGACTTCCAAGTAAAGATGTACATGACAGTGCTTTATGACTTACCTGTCCTCGGGTTCTTTCTTCTGGTTCTTAAGACCTTATCAATCATCTGTTAATAAATTAATAATAAAATAAATCATGAGAACAAACATTTTAAGCATGAAAATAATACTTTCCGAGCCAGGAAATATTCACCAGATGTTCCTAAAAATACCTAAATCTGTTAACGGTTAACAGTTAACCACTGCATCTGAATGAGTTAAGTGATCATAGCAAATGAGGGACCATAATGCCATAGTTTGATAACATGATGAAGGATCAGGATACTGATCAGAATTTATTTTTGCCAATGCTGAAATGGAAAACAGGTATTAGGATGTAATTTAAAGAGGTATAGGTGGGGAGTTAATGTTTGCAGTAGTAATGTCCTGGAAACAGTTCTGTATTTTCATTACATTAACATAATACAAAGGATCTCCAAGCTCAATCAAAAACTTAAGTCCTGCTTGTTGTATCAGTAAGTATTTTTTCTTAGTAAGTGGTGTTATGAATATTGGGAACTAGGATATATCAAGAAACAAAGGAAAAAGCTGAACAGCAGTCTATTGTTCAAGATATAGTAAGAATATAGTAACAGTTCAATTGGGAATAATATGGATGTCCAAAAAAAAGGCTGTAACAATAACTATCCACTATCTACCAGTTTTAATGGATGAGTTTTAAGGAACAGTGCAAGTTTTAATCACTGTTTAATGTTAGCTTAGCTTTATGCCAGGCTAAAGAAAAGACTGCAAGAAGAATAAATATAGATTTTAAATAAAATATAAGAGAATTACTTCTCTGGGAGGAATATTAAATTGAAACATGATCAAAATCATTAGAGCTATTTGGGCATTGCTTCACATATTCCAAAGCTGCTTAAAGCAATTATTGTGACATTCCATAGACATTTCTATGTGTCTTCATCCCCAGTCACCTTATTAGCACAGAAGAGAATTGCATTAGTTAGCTGATACTACGTTTCCCACTTATCTCTTGACCTTTCTGTTGTAGCCGCATGTTAATAATGCAAGACAGAATCTGTCAATACTCTACCAAAATGTTCTGTTCCTCACCCAGGAAGATTTTCTTTTATTTGTACTTTCAAACAAATGTAGCTCACTATATTCTATTAAAAACTACACAGGGTATCGACAATATCAAAGAACAACAACCATAGAAGCTTAGGAACAAGAGCATAAAAGCCAATGAACCTCCAGTGTATGAATGATCTGTATTTTCATTGTAATTTTATTCAGATTTTATACACGGGTGTATATATTTATGATTTTATTTTGATTTTGTAAGGTGGCTAGAGTTGCCTTGCAGTAAGATGGGTGACAGACAACTTGATAAATAAATAAACAAATAAATAAAAATAGCAATACACTTAGACTTATAGACCACTTCATAGTGCTTTACAGCCCTCTCTAAGCAGTTTACAGAGCCAGTATATTGCCCCCAACAATCTGGGTCCTCATTTTACTGACCTCAGAAGGATGGAAGGCTGAATCAAATTTGAGTCGGTCAGAATTGAACTGCTGGCAATCAGCAGAATTAGCCTGCAATAGTGCATTCTAACCACTGGACCATTCTGGCTCTTTATAAATAAATAAAACAAGCAAGCAGTCAGTGCTTATCCTCAGTTCTTAATTTGTAAAATAGAAAAATGGGCTATTTAAGCACCAAGATGAATAAACATTAATACAGTGTCTTAATGAAGGTTAATAAATCTGAACATCCATAAAGTTTCAGAAGAAATTTTTAGAATATTTTTTTAAAAATCTGGAAATGGATTTTTAAATATGTTTTTAATGCTCACAATTGGATTTTGTGTATGTGTACATTTTTATGGTGTTTTGGTTAAAAATGTAAAGGTTGGCTTATCTGTGGATGGATATGTCCTTGAGTATATACAGATATTTCTAAAAGGCTTTACCATGTATACTTGTGGATAAGCTCACTCAGGAGTAAGCCAGTTATGAAGCTATATTTTCTAACTTAAAGTTCTTGGCAGATCCATGAGCATCTAAAAGAACCAGGACTGAACCTTATGGTACTTCATTCATCCCAGTTTGATGAAGAAGCATTGAAGAGAGCATTTGGGATTCATATATCAAGCCAGATAAGTATGCCCTTCATCATCATGCTATCCAGCTAACAATACTTGGTAACTGGAATTCTGGAGAATACTGTACTTTGTCAAATGCTTTGGAGAAGGTATTTTATGTGTACATAACATTTCTACAATGTGTTAAGAAAGTTACTCAATCAAAATAACTCTTCTGAGGAGGGGCCTTGCAGTGAATCTTCTATTTGAATGGTTTTATATTGGGGTACACTGAAAGAAAACTCTGAATCTACAAATAGTTCAAAATACCACCACATATATAAGCATACGTGCTTCTCACTTCAACCATTGAATACCGCAAGCTATAATGGCTATTGGTGGGCTTCTCACTGCATTGCAAACTATTATAGATTACCACCTTTAAACCACTTTATGGTCATGTCCTGTGTACCTACAGAACCACCTTGATGCTTTTGCCCATCCAGTAAAATCTTAAAGAGTTGGCACCCACACCCCAGCTATAAAGTATTATCATCTTGTGGAACCTAGGAGACATGCCTTCTTGGTACTTTAGCCTGGTCTGTCCTGTGAAACAGCCTGCCTGAGATCTATATTGATTTGATTGTGTTGGGTTTCTTAGAGCAGGGAAAACCTTGATCTGTCATTAGGTGCTGCTTAGGGTGGAGATATTTACACAATGGTGGTAGTATAACATTGCTCTCTGGCAGTATTCTGTGTTCTCTTTTGGTCTCCCCTTGTTTGTTGTTATTTATCTGATGTCTAACTATATGGTGTTAGCTGCCCAAAGTTACACTGTGATTGAATTGGTGTATGAGTTGACAAATAAATAAATGGTTAATCTGGCAAGCTGTTTTTGACATCATTTGAAATTCCAGAAATTTCTGCATTGTTTTGAGGTGCTTATATATTATTCTCTTTATTATAGCCCACAAGGTCTCCTGAAAATCAATATTTGATTGACTGATCTTTTGGATGAGAGCGTCAAGAGCAAATGAAGGCTGCTTTGAATTCAAAGGAACTTTTAAATTAAAATGGTGGTCATTCCCTCATTTCATGCCAGCAAATTCCATGGCTTATCTGTGCATTAAGGAAAGCAGAACTTACTTTTGATGTGCAGAATGATCGTGCAATTTTAATAAGTGGCTGAGTTTTAACTATGCAAAGGAGATGGCTGACATGGAAAAACTTCCTAACTCTGTCCATATTTCCCATACCATACATGATATAATAGCCTGGAAGCTTTTTTTTCTTTTTGCTCTCCTCTTTCAGCTTGATGGTGACTGCTTCTTCAGAACAAATGGATGAAATAAAAGGTAAGGACATGAAAATATTGCTCAAAAATTTAGCTATAAGCAATTTTGAGCATCTTTATTTCATTGGGGGATGAATACTAACATTAAAGCCTGTTAGAATTTACCTCTTCCCAATCAAAGCTCACCAAAATATGTATGAGAGTAGTTTGGGGATGATAAGGTACAACTGCAGGTAATATCTAAGAAGAACAGTTACCTTGACAGGATGTGTATCCTGAAAACTCTGCACTAAGAAAATTTACAGTGAAAGAGTTATAGCAAGAGTGTTTTCATTTTTTTAAAAGAGGGGATTAGCATTAATGGTCATATAAACTGGTGAGGATTCAATAATTATATGATACAAAAAGTTGCAACTATAAATAGTTAAACATTATTCTTTATTTTAATTTATAAAGGAGAGAGAAACACTGCCTTTTACTTCCCTAAACATGTGGGAAATAAAGAAGACAGAATTTTAATGATTTGCATGTTGCTACCAAGGGAGTAGATATTATTTATTGGAAAATGCATTTCTTCTGCATAAAAGGAAGGCGTGCAGTGAGTGTATCTGTATTTTATCTGTCCTCTGCCTGCACTTCTTTGCATATTACAATACTGCATTTTCTTCCACTCTCAGTTATAACTAATTTTTATATCTCTTTACTATTTAAGCTTTTTGTCTTAAGAAGAGAATTTATTTGCTTAGAAGTGAAATGATTTATAATTGCTTTATATTGCTTAAGATGTGACCTTTAAATTCAAGGTATCTTTCATGGCTTTGTAGCAAACTTCCAGAGATGAAAGGATTTCTTTAAGCTGTGATGCAAGTAATTGTCAAAAATAGGAAAAAAAGTATAATTCTATAGTTTTTCTTTTTGATTATATCCATTAGGAGTTTCTGCCTCGCTGTAACATTCCTGCCAAGAAGCAAACATCTGTTGTTGAAAAGCATAGTATTCTAGAATATTGTAAGCTTCTTTAAACATGTATAGTAAAGTGTCAGGCTCAGAGACTTTATAACTGAGGATATACATAACTTCTTTTTTTTAATTTGTTTCCCCATTTTCTTCCAGATAGACCTATTTTTATTGTTTCTTAATCTCTTTCTTCTCTTCTTGAGAGCAGAGCTAAGGTTATCAGTTTGGAAGAAATAGAGTGACTTATTTTATACAAATTCATGGTTTCTTCAAGCCACATATGATTCTTCTATTTATTTATTGTTAGCCTGTTCTAACTATGTGTTCCAACTTATAAGGAAGAAGACTTACATAAAATATAAATATCAACACAAATAGCTTCAGGGAAAAGGCACAAAAAAGAATCCATTTAAAGAGTCATGATGGACATCAGACTACACATTACTTTAAAAACCTGACAGTGTTGAAACCATCTCAAAAATTACCATTGAAAAATACTCTTGTGGTAATCTGTCGATGTTGGACTAGAACTGGGGAAGTTCCAAGTTCAAGTCACGCTTCAACCATGGAAAATCACAAGTTGACAATGGACAATTCTTCTCTCTAAATCCAAGTTACCTCAAAAGGTAAAATCGCAAAATAGTTGTTGAACAAGAACTAAATTAAATATATAAAAGTGCATATGTTGAATCCATAATATGAATAGGAAAGGATAGGATTTCCATTTCTTTATATAATTTCTATGGAAAGAGATTCTTATCTCAGATTAAATTATTGCAGATGGCTGAAATTAATATGCCATCACATAGAATAGCTTCTATAAGAAACGATGGAATCAAAAAAGGAGTAGAAAACATACAGTTGGTACCTTAGATTAGGAAAGAGAAATCTCAGTGCTGATGACATGCCTTGACAGCCAAAAGTGCAAAGAATCTGCAGCAAGCTCCTGTAGTAAAAGTTAATGAACAAAGTGAAAGGAAGGACTAAAATTAAATAAAAAGGAAACAAAACTGATGACAAGAGGCAAAAGAACCAGCCTTATAATTAGCTATGAAGATATTGCAGTCAGGAAATATGTCCTAGACTAGTACTTAGTGAAGTAGACATGAAGATTGTCCACATATGCTCCAGAACAGCTGCTTCTCATGAAGAGACAACAGGATAGCATTTTTCCATGGATTTAATCACCAGGAGATAAAGACATCAGTCATCTTGCTCACAACTATGGTGGAACCTTTTAAAGGACATTAAGTTTGCAAGCCTCATTTTCTAATCACTTTCAAAATTTGTCTATTAACTATCTTAAACTTGTTAGAGACCTTCAGAACAACAAGTATGAAAAGCCATTGGGAGAGTTTATGTTCAACTCTGAACCAAAGAAAAAATCATTATAATTTAAGAACTTAAAGAATTTGAAATAAAAATCCAAGAATGCAGAATTGCATGGTAATTCTGCCAATGCCAGGAGTTTGATCCTGAGTGGCTCAAGATTGGCTCAGCCTTCCATCCTTCTGTAAATTGCTTAGAGTGGGCTCTAAAGCACTGTGAAGTGGTATATAGGTGTAGACGTGCTATTGCTGTTGCTAAATAAGACTTTGACCTAATAAAGGTATAAATGGTTGAGGGTCCAAAAAAAAGGAATATTGACTTTTGGTATAAGTTTTTGGAATTAACTATAAAGAACAAATAACTTCTTGTGGAAAGTTTTGGCTCTCCTGGCTAGTATAAATTATAGAAAAGATAAATTACTTTATGAGGATTAAAGATTCTAACCAAAAAAGAGAGGGGGGAAACAAGTGTGTTCTTGATGCCAGTTAATGCTGTGATTTACAAAAGTGTCACAAAGCATACTCGAAACATTAAAGGAGACCTCTGAAGAATGGGACCAGAAATTTGTAACTGCAACATCAGCACTGTCAGTAATGTGATATATGTATGTCAAAAAAATGTTAAGGAGTGGCAGATGTAGAACAAATTTTGTCTGACAAGACAGAGAAAGTACCAAAAGAGGAATTCAGAATGACAGGCCAAGAGAATGGTTTCAAAAAGAACACTTTACTGCTTATACAAAAGAAACTGGCTTTTGCTTTAAAAACTAAAGGGAAATACAAATGATAAACCAAGAGAATGACCTAGAACAGGGGTGACAAATTGCTGGCCCATGGGCCAGATGTGTCATGAGGAAATCGTGCCCACCCCATTGCCAGCAATGGGGAAAAATTCCGATACGTCATGTGACATCATGTGACATTGCAAGTTTGACGTGTCTGACATAGAAAATGTTTTCTTATTGGATCTACAAAAGAGGTTTGTTAAAGTCTTAAAGAAATCTGTGCATAGGATAAAGAGAAATGGAAGAGAAATAAAATCCTACAACATTTAACTTAATTAAAGACTGTTAGAAGTAAAGGAAGAAATACAAAACTGGTTTATTTGATCAAAGTCAAAATAACACTTTTTCCTTCCAAAGTTCTGCCAACTCTTCATGGACTTTTTTGTTCATACTAAGAGTGAAGCCTTTATGTTTTATGGATTTGCTTATAGATAAAAGATGGGATATGGGATAAAGAGATATCTATTTATAACCTTATTAGGGAAAGGATTTACTAAATTTGTTTATTTAATTTAATAATTTAATTTAATAATATTTCTATACCACCCTTCTCCCGAAGGACTCAGGGCGTTTATACAGTTGTTGCTGGGATGCAGGTTGGAAGCCTTCTTTTATTTTTCTTTATTATATTATCTCTTTTCTTTTTCTTCATTCTTTCCCTTATTCTTTTTTTTCTATTCTATTCTTTCTCCAGGTTTAGTTTATATTATTTTTTTCCCACTGGAAAATATAATAAATATATATTTTAAAAAGTAATTCATCTTTCTTCACTTGAAAGCCTTCCTTTCCTGATTAATGAGGCAGGCTGCTTGAAAAAAATTGCAGGTAACCTGTGTTGCCTTCTTTCTATCCCCTTTCAGCCTTCTCTCCAGCATCAGTATGGCAGAGTTGCCAATAAAGGTGCAACTTTGACACAGGTGTCAGGGGTGACAAGAGGAAAATTAAGGAGACATGTGTCTTGGAGCTCTGAAGCTGCCAGCAAACAGAAAAGCAGCTGATGAAAAGAAGATTTGTTTGTTTGTTTTTCCTTCAGAAAGAGTGTATGGTCCAAAAGAGAGAAAAAGAAGAATAGAGGCCTAACAAAGCAAAGCATAGTGCAAAAAAGGTGCAACAACTCTACATGTTGGCCATTAACAGAAAAAGGAGGAGAAATCTCAGAGAGAGGTGACTTAAGACATAACAGCCTTAGGAAACAAATGATACACACTAGCAATAGTATAGCAATAAAAATAGCATTTAGACTTGTACACCACTTCATAGTGCTTTACAGCCCTCTCTCTAAGTGGTTTATAGAGTCAGCGTATCGTCCCCCAAACAATCTGGGTCCTCATTTTACCGACCTTGGAAGATGGAATGCTGAGTCAACCTTGAGTTGGTAAGGATCAAACTCCTAGCAGTAGGCAGAGTCAGCCTGCAATACTCTGCATTCTAACCACTGTACTACCAGAGCATCATGTGTAGGTAATTATTAATAGTACAAGAGTACAAGGTATTGAATATAGATTATGGTATAAACATTGTCATAGTATTAGTAATTAAATAAATAATAGAATGTCATAGTAGTATAGAGAAGCAATAGAATTTAGGAAATACTCACTATCCACCTTTTACTTTGTAAAATCAAACATATACACTGATACGTTGGTACTCAACTGCTTTGGAACTCATCAAATTTGATGTGAAAATTTTGTTCCAGTACTCATCATTTATTTGTTACTCAGTGTATAAGCTAGCACTTGTCAGTACCAGCTGCATTGTGACTCACTACATTATTCCTTATGTGAAAAAAATTGTTTGATACTCATTTTTGGTACTCATTGCACCTCCCAGAATCAATTAACAATTAGTACTGAGGTACCACTGGTCATGCTGGCCACATGACCACGGAGACATCCTCGGACAAGCGCTGGCTCTTCGGCTTTGAAACGGAGATGAGCACCGGCCCCTAGAGTCAGAAACGACTAGCACGCATGTGCGGGGGAACCTTTATCTTTTTTTAACCCTTGTAGGCCAATATAAAAAAAAACCCATCTGTCCAGGATCCAGTGCTTTTATGTCTCTCTTCAGTCTAGGTCAAACTAACTGGGTAGTTTAAAAAAGAACCCCTGACAATTATTAAAAAAGAAATGGAGAGAATCCTTCTTATTGGCTAATATCTAGAATAGCAAGGATGAGTTAAAGTGTTCAGTTAAAGCTACTGATTTGGAAAGGGCAGGAGTCAGCAGTGTGTGGAGGGCATCAGTTTATCCATGGATAACTCCCTTGATAGCTTTCAGGCTTTCTTATCTGACATTCTTTTAATTAAAATAAATGGGATGTGGGCATGCTACAGAGCAAAGCATCAGCTTCCAGCAACTTATTTATTTACAAAAATATCAATAACCATCAGACAGGTATGTTAGAAAATCAAAGGCAGAAACATGTAGGAAATGCGTTTACCTATCAGAAAAATGACACAGATTAGCCAGGAGTGTGTAGAGCTTCTTGAAGGAATAGATAGAATGAAGAAAAACAAAGTTATCAATTCGTCTTCTGGTAGATGAAATATTTTTGGCTATTTCAACACGGCACACATTTAGTAAACAGACAAGCCCCTTTCTCATGTCATCCCTTTTGCAAATGTATCATTGACATGTCATAACATTTCATGTCTATTAATGTTCCAAATAGGTCCAAAAAGTTTTTTTTTATCTCCCTGATCAAAAACTTAAAGTAGACATTTGTTTAGGGATAAATAACTTCAGAATATGAATTTTATAACACCATATATTTTGAGAAAAAAACTTGTAACAGAAAATGGAGAAGATAAGCTCTATAAATTTGTTCCTGTGTTACATTTGATATATACCTAAATATTTGTAATTCATATATGTGATATAATGATATTCATTTGACAGTTGGGATTATCTGCTACTCGCTATCAAGTGTAGTCTTGGTTGCAAATAGATTTTGCTCCCAAGTAAATGTTTGCTCATTTTTTATAATACACATGAACATACAGTTAGCAGCTTATAAAAGTGAAGTATGATCACATAGCAGCAATAATGTAATAAATTCACAGAGTAAAAGCAATAAACACTATGATTACATTTTTAAAAACTCACTTCTTGGGTTACTGCAACATTAGGAAAAAATTTGGTTTTTGTACTTTGTACGATTCAAATGGGGAGAGTAGTTAAAAATAACATTCTAAAACTGAAGCCAGCACAAGAGCCAGTGCTAATTTCTTAAGCTCAGCTAGAAATCTTACAGCAAAGCATGCTCTGAGTGGGAGATCCATGTTTTTTCCTCGCCTCCATCCCATATCCCAAAAATACTGAGCCCACACTATGTGATTCTCCCTAGCTACTGCTGGTTCTCTCTTTCAACTCTGGGGGAAATCAGTGCTGTTATGAGTATAAGATTTATATACAATAGCTTTTCAAAAAAAAATTCTCCAATAAAATTGGGTAGATTTTATTTTCCCAATACAAAGAAGATAGCAATATTCCCCATTCAATAGCAATACTCTCCATTCTTGATTGGGGGAGGGGGTATTTTCTACCATTATTATTATTACAAATAATTCAAAGTGGAAAACATACACAATACACCCCAAAGTGCTTTTCAAAAGGCAACTGGACTGCCTTGGTGTTTTTTTCTCCTTCAAAACATTTTGCTTCTCATTCAAGCAGCTTCTTCAGTTCTGACGTCAGAGAAAGAGTCAGAACTGAAGAAACGTCTTGGATGAGAAGTGAAACATTTTCAAGGAAAAAACCCATGGGAGTTTAGTTGCCTTTTGAAAAACACCTTTGGGACAACCGTGACCTGGATGATTGAGAATCTCCATAGACACACACAATACTCCTTCCTCCTCCTATTTCCTCACAGCAACAATGCAATGTCACGTGGTCACACCCACTTGAGCTGGGTAGTAACTTCTTTATTGGATCAGGAATGAAGCTGGCACAAAGGGGTTACCTGGCGTCTCTTTATACCTGCCCAGGTGAATCGCGACCAATAGATTCAAACCTGGGCTTCCCACCAGTGCAGGTGGCCAATGGATTTAAACCCTGGCTTCCCGCCAGAGCTGACCATGCCCTGGGGCTGTCAACGACTTGCTCTATTCAGGCTTTCCCGCCAAAAGCGGTTATAGCCTGGAGCTGTCCAGCCCCCTGCTGTGCTGACATTCCGTGTATGCTTTAAGAGCATCCACTACAAACAACAACCTGTAGAGTGAGTTGGTTTGAGAGAGACAAACTAGCCCAAAGTCACCCAGCAGGCTTTCATGCCTAAGAAGGGAGTGGAACCCACAATCTCCTGGCTTCTTACTTGGTGCTTTAACCATTAGACCACAATACCAATACATGACCCATTTTACTGAAGAAGTCCAATGAGAGGATCCTCTCTCCCCCACACACACCAGTTACTCTCCTTTAAGTTTTAATGTAAGTAGACTGCAGACCACTGGAAGCTTTACTATACATCGAAAGGCAAGATATTTACATATCTTGGCCATCTCATAATTAAGTAAGTACAAGAATAAGCAGCCTCCTCATAACTAGGTAAAAGAATGCATTCAACAATCTCTAAAATTATTTTCTCCTGTAGAAGGATTTTTAAAACAAATTCTGTTTCATCAAACTGAATGAGAATTGATAGGAACAAATGCAAGAGATTTTTTTCTTTCTGGCATTAATTACAAAGGTGAGAAGCCTGTTGTTTTCATGGCAGGCTTGTGCTTCGTCAAACTAGCAAAGATTCTAATGCAATCAGCTCCTTTGGGAGATCTCTGCAGAATTCTTTTATAGCTAAAAGTCAGAGATGATTGCACTAAAAGGATGCATAGCTATCAAGAACACTATTTACATTTCTAACAAACGGTAGTAAGGTGCTCCGGGTGTTTAGACTTCAGTTTCTAGAATTCCCCAACCAACTACTACTACTACTTCTTCTTCTTCTTCTTCTTATTATTATTATTATTATTATTATTATTATTATTATTATTATTATTATTATTATTATTATTATTATTATTATTATTATTATTATTTTGAAGCAACGTTTGGAAACTCATCAAGGAGAGAAGCAACCTGGAACTAAGGAGAAATTTCCTGACAGTGAAAACAATTAACCAGTGGAACTCCTTGCCTCCAGAAGTGGTGAATGCTCCAACACTGGAAGTTTTTAAGAAGAGACTGGACAGCCATTTGTCTGAAATGATAGGGTTTCCTGCCTGAGCAGGGGGTTCGACTAGATGACCTCCAAGGTCCCTTCCAACTTTATTATTATGTAAATTATGTAAACATGGATTGAAGGGAATTCAGAGAGTTGAAGACTCCACATCTAGAGGGCAACTAGGTTGGGGAAGATGCTAATTTGTATTTTTGTCCAAATATTTGACTGTCTGAAAACGGATTGATGACAGAGTAGAAAACCAACTCAGTACAGTCAGGCTTACCAAACAGAGGAATTTAGACATAAAGATCCTCTCACAATACCTGATAAATAGAAGCTATATATATATTATTATTTTTTTAATTCCATTTATATCCCGCCCTTCTCCGAAGACTCAGGGCGGCTTACAAGCTTAGCAGTAGCCTTCATTCTATGTATATGCCTGCTTATTAGGGCTTTCACACACCCCCAAGCGGCATTATTACAAAGTCATCATGGTTTTCTACAACATTCTTTGATATATGTCCTCAGTGAGAAGTTCAACCTTTGAACAGTATCATGGGGAAATTAAGTGCCGCCACGTGTTTATTGGACCCGTGTCCCTCGTGGCTGGTCTATGCGTCTCGGGAGGTTACACGAGGCTGGCTCCTAGCAGTTATCAATGCCTCACTGAGTGAAGGGTACTTCCCTGCCGCCTTGAAAGAGGCGGTAGTAAGGCCCCTCCTGAAGAAACCTGCATTGGATCCAGCTATTTTAAACAACTTTCGTCCTGTCTCCAACCTTCGCTTTCTTGCGAAAGTTGTTGAGAGCGTGGTGGCACGGCAACTCCCTTTGGTCCTGGAGGAAACTGAGTATCTGGATCTGTACCAATCGGGTTTCAGGCCCGGATATAGCACGGAGACGGCATTGGTTGCGCTGGTGAATGATCTCTGGCGGGCCTGAGATAGGGGTTACTCCTCTGTCCTGGTCCTATTAGATCTCTCAGCGGCTTTTGATACCATCGACCATGGTATCTTGCTGCGTTGTCTTGAGGGGTTGGGAGTGGGAGGCACCATTCTACGATGGTTCTCCTCCTACCTCTCGGGCCATTCGCAGACGGTGTTGGCAGGGGGGCAGAGATCAACCCCAAGGCCCCTTAGTTGTGGGGTGCCTCAGGGGTCGGTACTCTCGCCCCTCCTGTTCAACATCTGTATGAAGCCGCTGGGTGAGATCATTCGTGGTTTTGGTGTGAGGTATCACCAATATGCGGATGATACCCAGTTGTTCATCTCCACCCCAAACCAACCCAGTGATGCCCTTGATGTGATGTCCCGTTGCCTGGAAGCGGTACAGATTTGGATGGGAAAGAACAGGCTCTGGCTCAACCCGGCCAAGACTGAGTGGCTTTACATACCGACATCTCGTTTAGTCCAAGAGGTTCCATCTTTGATTATAGGAGGAGAGATGCTACCTCCCATTGATAGAGCACGCAACCTGGGCGTCCTCCTGGATTCACGACTCAGTTTTGAAGATCATATTGAAGTCATGGCTAGGGGGGCATTTGCCCAGATTCGCCTGGTACACCAGTTGCGCCCCTTTCTGGACCGAGATGCCCTACGTACAGTCACCCATGCACTCGTTACCTCCCGTATAGACTACTGCAATGCTCTCTACATGGGGCTGCCCTTAAAGACCACCCGGAGGCTTCAACTGGTGCAGAGTGCAGCTGCACGGGTAGTGATGGGAGCACCCCGATACTCCCATATTACACCCCTCCTGCGTGAGCTGCATTGGCTACCGGTTGCCCTCCGGGTGAGATTTAAGGTGCTGGTACTTACCTTTAAAGCCCTACATGGCTTAGGCCCGGGATACTTGCAGGACCATCTGCTGCCGGGAACGAATTCCCATCGCCCAGTACGCTCACACAGAGAAGGCCTCCTCAGGGTACCGTCGGCCAGACAATGTCGGCTTGCGACCCCCAGGGGAAGAGCCTTCTCTGTGGGAGCACCAGCCCTATGGAACCAGCTCCCCCCTGAGCTTCGGATGGCCCAAGATCTCCAGTCCTTTTGCCGCGGCCTCAAAACACTCCTTTTCCACCTGGCTGACCTGGACTGACAGGGATTTTAATTATGTTTACAATTTTAACTCTATTCTTTAATTTATTTTAATTTATTTCAATTTTTAATTTTAATTTACTGTACAGAGACCTTTAAGTTTTGTTGTTGTTAGCCGCCCTGAGTCCCTTGGGAGATAGGGCGGGATATAAGTCCCATTAATAAATAAATAAATAAAAAAATTTCAAAGGAAATTAAAATATAGAAAGAAATGGGATTTCCTCCTACCAAATTGGTTCTTAACACTGATTTTTTTCAGCCCAAAATGTTCATCAAATAACTTACAAATAGGATTTTCTAAAAAAGCAAGTTAGTTCTTGCCATTTGCTTGCCATCCAAAAGGAAGACGGTTCCTAAGAAACCTGATTACTACAGTAGGTATAAAATTCAGTAATTGACAGCCCTTCTGATTTTCTCCCTTTGATGACCTTAACAATGATTGTAGATAGCCAAAGTAAAAAAAGATCTCAGCTGACACTGAATCAAGACTTTATGGAAACAGCATGGTGTCTATTGCCTTGCTTTTCTGATGGCTACTAGACTTAGCAGAACAATGGCTTCTTCCTGTTTGTCTTGGCCTTCCCTTCTTCTCCGTCTCCTTCCCTCAGAATTTTTTAAGAGCTAATGTAGTTTCCTTAGAGTCAGAAGAAAACAGGGACATGAGCAACCTACTCTAAGCTAGCAGATGCTGATTCTTCTGCTAAGGAGCAGACTCTCAAACAGATAGCTAATTATTCAGATACTGAGAGGGTGCCTACAGACTTGTCCAAGTGCCAAGCTCTGAAATACAAAGGCAACAAACAAGAGCAGCAATTGGAACTTAATATTACATTAATGTCATCCGATTTTAACTTCGTTAGAAACAACTGCTATTTCTGTTCCTTGTAAATGCTAGAGCCTTGCAAAGATTCAGATGAGGGGAGAGGAGTTGATTCAAAGAGCATATGAGTCTGTATACAGTACTAATTGCTAAATTTCGAAAAGTTAGGTGTTTATCTGGGCTTATCCAGCAGGAAAAAAACATTTTTGTTGTACATGTTGATATGTACATGCTTACTTACTCTCTGGATTGTTTTTTCCTCTTCATATCCAGATCTCTGTGGAGCCTTAATAAGTACTTCTTCTTACACACTTAGCTATTTTGTGGTTTGTGTCCTCAGAATGGCTTATCTGTTACTTGTATTGACAAATTCCCTGGCATCAGTGAGTGATATTGCTTTAATTGTCTGTATTCTGTTCGCAATTTACAGTTAGAACCTTTCTTTCCTTGCTCACAAGATTTGCAATGTAGTGGCTTTGGCTCTGGATAATGGACTGATATGTTAACTACCCATGCCTTACTTTGGTATGATTCCTGGACATCACCTCACCTTTCTCATTACATTCTATATAGTTTCCAGCCTAATTCCTTTCAACCTTGAATAGGACAGATGGTTTAGCTGAGTTGTAGCATCCATGTTCAGAGGTCAAATGAAATTCATTTAATTACGGAGAATTAGGAAAGAACTCCAATCTGAAGCAGAACCAGTGTTCCCCAGAACATCCATCTCAATAAAAAACAACTGTAGCTGGTATGGAAATCCTTTCCCCAATTTGTTCAGTGAGAATTAACTTTTAATGAAAACAACCACAAAACCTATTGCTGAAAAATAAAATTGTTTGTGCTGTTCTATTTCTAAAACCATTTTCATCTCTTTATACTTGATCCCAAAACAGTATTTTATGTTTAAAAAGGAATAATATTTAATTCCAGGGGGAGGGAAAGTGCACTTGGTTAATGGATGCTGAGAAAATAATGCTGCACTGTCCAGATCCATAATTTAATCCTTGCCAAGGTTTTTAAACTCTAAAATATTTGCAGACCAGTCCACCCAAGTGGACTGTGGAACAAAAGACACTGAGAAAGAAATTGGGTTGTTTTTGCTAAATGAAGTAAGAGAAATGGTCTTCTATTTGTATCACAGGATGCAAAAGAGAAAATAGCATTTTTAACCATTATGCAAAGAGAGAATTGAAGCAACTTGAAACCTTCTACATAGCTATTAAAGTCTACCAGTCCTTCCCCTTTTTCTTTTGTATCTTGCCAGCCTGCTATATTTGGGCTCCTTTATCTTGCTGGTCTAATTATAGTTTGATACTTTTATTTCTAGCAAGATTTCATTTTCAATTTTCAAGCTGTTTCTTTTCTTGATGAATATTTGGGAGCAAGGTCTTTGGAGTTGGTTTCACAATCTCTTCATATTTCATAGACAGCACATTTTAGATCAAATGCAATATTCCATCAGCACATATTGTTGTTCCTTCTGAACTAATGTAAACTCTTGTTTCATCCAGTGCATTTTTCCAATCTATTGATAAACTAATAGTGAGATAAGATAGTTACAAGGATATGGTCTGTTGAAAAATAACTTCTTAATATTATGTATAAATTATGGTCCATCGCACAGTCATCCAGATGTTCAGACATGTATTTGGCATTTTTGTCCACTTATTAAGTCCTTCCCAAGGATCTGGGATGGAAGATGGGGATGTTTTATGGTGTTTTATCTTTATTGTTGTTATTATTTTATTGTGTATTTTATTTGTTTATGGTAAACAGCTTAATGTCATGGAAAAGTGAGATGTGTGGCTATATAAATTAAAATAATAATAGAGTAGCTTTTATTGAGTACACAGGATTCAGCTCAAATGGAATGCTTTTACATATAGGACAATAATATATTTGATTGTTGAATTTTGTTTATTACCAAGTGTGTTTAAGAGAATTGAGAAAAAGAAGCAAGGCCACACAGATTTCCAGTTTTCAGAGAGTTTTTATCACACCCAAATTCTTCTTATATGTACTGCTGAAAAGCCGATTCCCCCCTTCCTATAATTACACTATTTTTTTCTCCCCAGTTGTAAGACTTTACACTTCCATTTTAGCTGCTTGTTCAAATCTCTTTTGATCTTTTGAAAATTAAATTCCATAAATGATTGTGGAATCATTTATGAGTAATCTCTGGAAGTGGTCATTTGAGCAAGTAAAAAAACTATTTAACACTTGTATAATGTACAAATTATTATGTATAATAAAGTCACCAATATGTTATGATTTTGATAATGCAAATATCCTGAGAGAATTCACTGAATGCTCTGCAGCAGGTCAAGCTATAATATATGTGTTGGATTTCACCAATCTCTTAAGATAATAACTGTCAATGACGTGTTTATATCAAAACCATGTGACACTTGTTAATTGTCCCATTTCTGTCCATGCCATTTATTCATCTTTTCAAGAACCTCACCAAGTATAGAAATCAAGATGTCAGTTGTGTAAGATCATCTTTGTTATTTTTCCCTAAAATTACGTCAGTTCATCTGAATCCTTTTTAAAGTATGAAATCAAAAACTGAACATAAAACTTAAAACAGGATCTAATCAATACAAAATAAAGTACCACTGATGTTAATGGATAGTTTGTATCCATTCTTGCTAAGTATTCCAGAAACTAATGTTCCTATTCATTAATAGTCCATTTTGTTTTATATAGGTATAAAGGATACATATAGAGTCTTATTTCTTATCTCAATTGCAGCGAAGCTGTACACGAATTATTTTTTTAGCTAAATGAAGTATTGAATAAAATATATTTTCAAAATAAATGAGTGAACACCATAAGATAAATTATTAACTGAAGTGCTCAATCCAGCATCATATAGTATACGATGAAAGGAACTAGCAATGCATTATTTCCTTGCATAAAAGCTAACTTTCTTTCAAAAAGATTATTACACACATTGGCCTTTCTTTGTGAAATGAAAGCAATTTTCCCTGCCTGAGTAGAAGATAATTGATGGATGATCACATAACAAATATACGGGCCATGATGTAATGTGCCAGGACTAATCTTAACAACAACCAAAGGAGGAGAAAGAGGTGTGCTTAGAAATACATATGACAAGAGTTACACATTATGCTAGTTAATATAATTAGTTTCATGAAGAAAAATACAACTCCTTGTAGTTTATAACTGTTGGTACACAAGAAGCTCACAAATCATGCTCATTAGAAATAATAATAATAATAATAATAATAATAATAATAATAATAATAATAATAATAATAATAATAATAATAATAATAATAATATAAAACATTTTAAGGAACTACCTGGTTGATACCAAGGATGCTGACAGCAACCCGTGTCAACCATCAGTGCCAGTTAATTTGAATGCTCAGTTGACTGAGGTTCATGTTTAATGCATAAAAGATAATAACAATAACAACAACAACATATGTACAAAACCTAGTGTGCTGGGAACAAAATATTTCAGAATATGTTGGAATGATCCTTTATTCTTTCTGACCATGCCATTTCAGCCCTTCTGGTTATGTTCTGGCAATTTTCCCAAATCATGAAATATGAAAGTAAGTAATTTTTAAAAAAATTCTCTGATTGATAAGTCCGATTATGCACCATACTTACTTCTACATCTGAACATCTTTCCAAGTTCATAACAGGACAGGTGTTTCCTCAAAGTCCATGATAATACCTCTACATCACCTCCTGCCTGCCTGTATCCCATTACATCTTTTCTGTATCTAGCTAACTAACTTGGTCCTTATCTGCTTTGAGCTGAAGCTGAGTTGAAACAGAAGAAGACTGTCTCAGAGATGGTAAGGTAGAAGGGCCTATTTTATATATTCCTGACACTGATCTTTGTCTCATTTTGTCCCTGCATCCTCTTCTTGTCAATAATCTCTTCTAAGCAGAATGTGCCTTTTCTATTCACGTGTTGTTTCCTACACAGTGTTTTGTTGTCTTTTTCAACTTGAATTCTTTTTTTTTGTACTATTGCATGCAGTGCTTACTGACAAATGCTTTATGGGTGCAGAGGTGCTCAGGTGAAATCTCAGGTTTAATCTATGCTTGCTTGATACTCAGTTATTTTAGCCTGGATCAATTTTTATTAGCATACCTGTTAAGATTACCTAAGTGTGCTCCTAAAAGGAATGATTTTTCATAATTAATTGTCTCCTATTTTATTCCAATTGTCTGTAATTTTTCAAATTCTAAAATCTATTGTCCTTGACCACATCTACATTATAATTTCTTTAAGGTGAAATTAAGTGGAAACTTTTAAAAGCCCCGTGTGATCCTACTGAATTGGTTTATATCGTAGACAGCTACAATAAAGAACGTAATGTCTAAAATGATCATCACAATCAGGTATGTATATTTTCATACTTTCATGATAGGCTCTCCACCTCAGTGAAAGGAGGACACTGACAATGAGCAACCAGCTCCAGCACCACCAGATGGATTGCTGTCAGAACGGGCAAGGAAGTTGGACTGACTAGTAAATCAGTAGATGCAGCTTCTGTCGGTCTCTGAACGTGAGGTTGCAGTATTAGTGTCCCTTCTCCGTGCAAGAGCCTGGCAGGCTTCAAAGAGTAGAGCAGGGGTCTTCAAACTTGGCTCTTTTATGACTTGTGGGCTTCAACTCCCAGAATTCCTCAGCTAACATGTCTAGCTGAGGAATTATGGGAGTTGAAGTCCACAAGTCATAAAAGGGCCAAGTTTGAAGACCCCTGGAGTAGAGCAAAATAAGAAACTGCATGTAGGAAGGAGTCTCACCCCATTAAATGAGCTACATTGGGAGTCTTATATTAAAATGCATCAGTAAACACAAGCCCTCCATTGATGACAACCCCTCTGTGAGCCTTGACTTTTGAACTTGCAGCTCAGACTTTGAAGCTGCATCAGCTGATGATTCTGCCATAGGTTCTGTCCTTCAGATTCCACCTAACTACGTTCCTGCATCCCACTTGGATTTGGAATTCAAACTTGCTGAATTTGGGAGGGAATTTGTCTCTATACTGCAATTATGTGTGTTTGCAAACCTCATTTAGTAAACAGGGGAAAAATTGTCTATTTATGTTTGTGCTTGACTTGGGACAGAACAAATACAGCTTCAATCACTATAATGAAATAAGGGTTATCACTGGAAGGATAATTATGCATCAATTGAACTGGCATAAAGATGCCACCCATCTTTATGGGCTGCACATCTTAGAGTTAGGCATGGAACATGCCCAAAATGTATTTATTAAATAAACCATCTGATGGCCACTACAATAATTTACCATATCAATGTAACATGGAAAAGTGGAAAGCATCTCACAGCTAATGTGGTATAAACTAATTGTGATTTCCTAAATTCTGATCTGCTATGCAGGGGAGTTAACAATATTTCTAACATAATGACCCCTAACTTGCCATTAGCTAATGTCTATTTATACAAAGATGATGAGCCCTAAATGAAGAAGCTAGGGAATCAACTTTTCTGACAAAGCCTGCATTTTATAGGAAATTGAGTAGACACATGTCAATGCTGGATGAGTCTTAAACAAATAAAGGGCAAGAATAAAACCAAAGTGAGCAGAGCTAGCATATTTTCTTTCTTCATGGCTTTTATTCTTCTAATATTCTTTCTTTATGTGTATTTTCTTCTCCTTATTGTACTACTGGTTCTCATTATCCTTTTATCTCTTCCTCCATGCAGCAAGCCAAGTCAGATTTTTCTTGCCAAAGGTTTGAATAGCTCACTTGCTTACTTGCTTGTGAGTTCTGAGATTAGTCCATAAACCAAAAGGAGAAACCTTAGTGCCAATGATTTCAGAGACTTGAAATTTAAGGGCCAAGAATGGTCCAGAGGGAGAAGATTCCTCTTTTGAATGAAACTTGCAAGTGTAATTGGCTCCTGGGGCAATGCCTTATTTTGCAGTCCACTCAAGCAATTAAATGAATAAAGAGCCCCTTGCCATGGTCTAAAGAACAGCTTTCTCAACATATATACTTACCATGACTCCTCTGAGTAAGAGACTCATCTAAGCCTATGTAACATATTTACACAAACATAAATTTTGAAAATGGAGTATTAGGAGTGTTCATTAACTACAACCAGCCATGCTTTGAGTATTTAGCCATTTATTTTTTCTGCAACAGGAAACCAGTCACAGTATCCTCCACAAGAAATTATAGTGCTATTGCTAAATAAGGGAGAAGTAATTGCTACTATATTCCTGAGTGAAACTTTATCTGCTTCAAGGGGGGAAAAATCAGAACTGTTCAAATATCTTCTGATGACTGGGGCCTGCACTGCAGTGAATATGCTACTAAGAAACAAATCTCTAAAGGAATAATTAATTCACTTTATGCTGACCTGAAGCATTACTCATCCAGTGTTCTTTTCCAACACCCCAAACTTAGAATTCTCCATAGAACTCTACACAGAGACTATGTTATTAAACACAAAGCTTTCAAGTTAAGGTAATAAGAAGCAATTGCTTCTTTCCGTCATAAAACCCAGAATTTGCAAAGAAATGCAACAGCCTTTCATGTTAACCTTGATAAGTGTTCTCTATACCTGTTCAAATCATTACAGGTAGTGAAATAGAAGAAAATCTCTAAACTGTTGTAGAAAGGTACTTTCAAATGATTAAGGACTGAAAAGGCTGGGGCGTGTGTGCCTGACCACGACCTTTCATGACTTGAATTCATGTACAAAAGGAGTTTGACATTACATTCAAGTTTTGGGAAACTTCTTTAGTCATTGGATTTCAGGTGTGGGAGGGACTTAGCTAATAGATGAAAGCTACAATCAATAGAATTACCTTTGATTCAAAGAAAACCAGTGAAATCTGGAAAAAATAGTGTTACATTCAAAATAAACAAGAATGAGTATTTATGGAGATTCTTAGTCATCCAGGTCGTGGTTGTCCCAAGGGTGCTTTTTTCATGAGGCAACTGGACTTTCTTGTTTTCCTTGAAGATGTTTCGCTTCTCATCCAAGAAACTTCTTCAGCTCTGAGCTGAAGAACCTTCTTGGATGAGAAGCGACATGTCTTCAAGAAAAACAAGAAAGTCCAGTTGCCTCGTGAAAAAAGCACCTTTGGGACAACCAAGAATGAGAAAGACATCATTTTAGAGTTAATGTGGGAGAGATGGAATGGGAATTTTTATAGTGATATCATATTGGAAATTATTTCGGATTAACAGAATTTAAAAAAAAAAAAAACTTCTGCAGAAACCATTAAAAGTAAAATGTAAAAAGGTTGTTGTTGTTGTTAGTTGCGAAGTCATGTCTGACCCATTGCGAACCCATGGACAATGTTCCTCCAGGCTTTCCTGTCCTCTACCATCTTCTGGAGTCCATTTAAGCTCATGCAGACTGCTTCAGTGACTCCATCCAGTCACCTCATTCTCTGTTGTCCCATTCTTCTCTTGCCCTCAATCTTTCCCAGCATTAGGCTCTTCTCCAGTGAGTCCTTCCTTCTCATTAGGTGGCCAAAGTATTTGAGTTTTAGCTTCAGGATCTGGTCTTCTAAAGAGCAGTCAGGGTTGATCTCTTCTAGGACTGACCGGTTTGATCGCTTTGCAGTCCAAGGGACTCGCAGGAGTCTTCTCCAGCACCACAGTTCAAAGGCCTCAATTCTTTGGTGCTCAGCCTTTTTTATGGTCCAGCTTTCACTGCCATACATTACAACTGGGAAGACCATAGCCTTGACTATATGCACTTTTGTTGACAGGGTGATGTCTCTGCTTTTTAGTGTGCTGTCTAGATTTGCCATGGCTTTCCTCCCCAGGAGCAAGCGTCTTTTAATTTCTTGGCTACAGTCCCCGTCTGCAGTGATCTTGGAGCCCAGGAAAATAAAATCTGTCACTACCTCCATTTCTTCCCCATCTATTTGCCAGGAATTGAGAGAGCTGGATGTCATGATCTTGGTTTTCTTAATATTAAGTTTCAACCCAACTTTTGCACTCTCCTTCTTCACCCGCAACAAGAGGCTCTTTAGTTCTTCTTCACTTTCTACCATTAGAGTGGTATCATCTGCATATCTTAGGTTGTTGATATTTCTCCCGGCAATCTTAATTCCAACTTTTGATTTATCTAGCCCTGCCTTTCTCATGATGTGCTCTTCATATAAGTTAAATAGGCAGGGTGACAGTATACAGCCTTGCTGGACTCCTTTCCCAATTTTGAACCAATCAGTGGTTCCGTGTCCAGTTCTCACTGTTGCTTCTTGGCCCACATATAGGTTTCTCAAGAGAGAAATAAGATGGTCTGGTACGCCCATCTCTTTAAGAACTTGCCACAGTTTGTTATGATCCACACAATCAAAGGCTTTAGCATAGTCAATGAAGCAGAGGTAGATGTTTTTCTGGAACTCTCTAGCTTTCTCCATGATCCAGCATATGTTGGCAATTTGATCTCTAGTTCCTCTGCCTCTTCAAAATCCTGCCTGTACTTCTGGTAGTTCTCGATCCACATACAGCTGGAGTCTCGCTTGTAGGATTTTAAGCATAACTTTACTAGCATGTGAAATGATTGCAATGGTGCAATAGTTTGAACATTCTTTGGCACTGCCTTTCTTTGGAATTGGAATGTAAACTGATCTTTTCCAATCCTGTGGCCACTGTTGAGTTTTCCAAATTTGCTGGCAAATTGAGTGTAGCACTTTTACTGCATCGTCTTTTAAGATTTTGAATAGCTCAGCTGGAATACTGTCACCTCCACTAGCTTTGTTGTTGCTCAGCTTTTCTAAGGCCCACTTTACTTCACATTCCAAGATGTCTGGCTCAAGGTCAGTGACCACCTCATTGTGATTATCAGGGACATTAAGCTCATTCTTCTATAGTTCTTCTGTGTAATTTTGCCACCTCTTCTTAATCTTTTCTCTCTCTGTTAGGTCCCTGCCATTTTGGTCCTTTATCATGCCCATTTTTGCATGAAACGTTCCCTTCATCTCTCCAATTTTCTTGAAGAGATCTCTGGTCCTCCGTATTCTATTGTTTTCTTCTATTTCTTTGCACTGTTCATTTAAGAAGGCATTCTTATCTCTTCTAGCTATTCTCTGGAATTCTGCATTCAATTGGGCGTATCTTTCTTTTTCTCCCTTGCCTTTCGCTTCCCTCCTTTCCTCAGCTATTTGCAAAGATTCCTCAGACAGCCATTTTGCTTTCTTGCATTTCTTTTTCTTTGGGATGGTTTCAATTGCTACCTCTTGTACAATGTTGCGTACCTCTGTCCATAGTTTTTCAGGCACACTGTCTATCACATCTAATTCCTTAAATCTATTTGTCACCTCTACTGTATATTCATCAGGGATATGATTTAGTTCATACCTGAGTGGCCTAGTGCTTTTTCCTACTTTCTTCAGTTTAAGCCTAAATTTTGCAACGAGAAGCTCATGGTCTGAGCCATAGTCAGCTCCTGGTCTTGTTTTCACTGACTGTATAGAGCTTCTCCATCTTTGGCTGCAGAGCATATAGTCAATCTGATTTCTGTGTTGACCATCTGGTGATGTCCATGTGTAGAGCCGTCTCTTGGGCTGTAAGAAAAGAGTGTTTGCTATGACCATTGTATTGTCTTGACAAAATTCTATCAGCCTGTGCCCTGCCTCATTTTGTACTCCAAGGCCAAACTTGCCTGTTATTCTGGTTATCTTTTGGCTTCCTAATTTAGCATTCCAATCCCCCATGATGATAAGGACATTATTTTTTGGTGTTAAGGTGCTGTAGGGCTTCATAGAACCAGTCAATTTCATCCTCTTCAGCAGTGGCGGTTGGGGCATAGACTTTGACTACTGTGATATTGAATGGTTTGCCTTGGATTCGAATTGAGATCATTCTGTCATTTTGGGGATTGTATCCCAGTATTGCTTTTCCTACTCATGTATTGACTATGAAGGCTACTCCATTTCTTCTGAGGGATTCTTGCCCGCAGTAGTATACCTGATGGTCATCTGAATTAAATGCACCTATTCCTGTCCATTTTAGTTCGCTGATTCGTAAGATGTCGATGTTCAGTCTTGTCATCTCTTGTTTGACCACATCCAGCTTTTCTTGATTCATGGATCTCACATTCCAGGTTCCTATGGAGAAAAAATCTTTACAGCATCGGACTTTCCTTTTACCACCAGATACATCTACAGCTGAGCGTTCTTTCGGCTTTGGCCCAGTCACTTCATTCTTTCTGGTGCTACTAGTACTAGCCCTCTTCTCTTCCCCAGTAGCATATTGGATGCCTTCCTACCTGAGGGGGCTCATCCTCCAGCGTCATATCTTTTTGCCTTTTGGTACGGTCCATGGAGTTTTCATGTCAAAGATACTGGATGTCAGAATCCATTTATATCACATTTTATAAATGTATGGGTAGAATATTGTGTTTATTCTGGGGATTCTGCCATCTCTGAGAGGGGGGGGGAGGATGGTTACTCAGATTGAAGTAGGCTGTGTTTCAAAGACCAAGGAAACTTTTGATCTGGGGGGGACAGGGGGAGAGAGAGAGATCTGGATTGCATCTCCATTTGCAGCTGAAAAGGAAGAAGCAGTAACTGTTCTGAACCAGCCCTCTTCTCGCAACCCCTATTCGAAAAGAAGAGACTGGAAAGCGTCCAAGGCTAAAAGGCTTCTGCCAAGATTTAATTACGCAGTTAACAAAAACACTAGAGCTTGTCTTCTCAAGCGGAAAAGTTGCTTTCAGCAACCAGCCCCTCCCCAAACACTCCTTTTATAGAGAGCTCAGGGCGTGGTCTCCCTGTGCCTCCTCCCGAGGAGTCCTGCAGCCTTTCTTTGTTTGTTCCTGCTTGACTGCCTCCTGCGTCGGGCGTCCTTGAACAGGGCCAGCTGTGGGTCATCTTCCTCCGCACTCTCGGGCTCACGCAGCTGAGAAGAGGTCCCCGGCTGAGGACTCTGCAAAGCCTCCAAACCATCATCAGCCGGTTCGTTTCCCTCCTCCAAACCATCATCAGCCGGTTCGTTTCCAACCTCCCCCTCAGAGTCATCCGATACATCAGAGCCGGCTGTCGGACCCACACGCTGGCCCTGAGTCACAACAGTAACAATAAAAACAAGGAGAGTTCCCTTTCCCACAGAAGGGCCTGACACCTAAGTAAATGATGTGAGCCTGACCAAATGGATGAGGGGAGGGGCCTGAAATGGGAATGCTTTATATAGGATTGAAATGTAACTCTGTTAGATCCCATCTTGTATTGCCACAATCGATCTCATCCTAGTAAACTTTTCCTTTTGGACAAACTTGCATCCAAGAGTTCTTATTTCCTAAGATGTGGATTGAGGTGGGTCCTGACACTGGAGTGGGTTGCCATTTCCTTCTCCAGTGGATCATGTTTTGTCAGAACTCTGCTATGACCTTTCCATCTTGGGCGGCCTTGCACAACATAGCTCATAGCTTCATTGAATTACGCAAACCCCTTCGCCATGACAAGGCAGTAATCCATGAAGGGGGTGAAAAAGTATAAGAACTTATTTTGATGCCTTAAATCAGGAATATTGAGGCCAGGAAATGCAATACTTTTTTAGTTTCTTTATGAGTTTCTAAACTTTCCAGCAAAACAGTAAATATGTTTAACAATGCTTTTCTAACTTATAATCTATAAGGTCTTGCCCTAATTGATTTGACCAGCCATGAGGAACAAAGGTAATAATTATTCACTTCTCTAATCACCCATCTTCCTCCTCGAATTCCACAAGCTGAAAAGAAGAATTTTTAAATAGGATAAACCAAGGTTATACCATCGAAACCAATCCAAACATTGGTTTCTAATTCAAAATGAATCTGATTAACTTCATCCATAAAGAATGAAGCAAATTGCTCATAAGAGACCACAGAATGTTCTCGATAAATATCCAATAAATATAATAATAAATATAAATTGGTGCAATACAACTAAAATTTATAAGAAGAAAGCAATAAAAGACTAAAAGTTTAGAAGCAATTTAATATTTGCTTAAGGCATGGGGTTGTACAGGTCCTTTTGCTATCAATATAGAAAAGAAAAGATAAGAGAAAAAACCAGAATTTTAATAAATTGTAAAGTAAACATTGCAAAGTATATTTACATTACTAGCAAGATGCGAAAGAAATGATAATATATGTTAGCAGACAATTTTGGCAAGAAAATAGTGAAGTCATGTATTATCAAAACAGATTTAACATGCATAATTAGTCACCTTGCATAGTTTTTTACCTACAGCTCTTTTCATGATGCTATCAGCTTTGTGAGTTAATATCTAATCTCTTTGCTATTTATTATTTTGATCTTCAGTTGGGCCAATGAAATAGCCAGTCACTGATTACCTATGAAGATTTATTATTTAAAGCAAACATTGATAGATGTAGAACTGAAAACAACTAACATCCAATACACATCCAATATATCTCAGTCATTAACAATCAATTGCTCCAAAATTATTTTGAGAAAAAACTCATTAAAGTCTATTGTGGTTTAATTATGAAGTATAGAAGAAATAACAGGCAAGTTTGGCCTTGGAGTACAAAATGAAGCAGGGCACAGGCTGATAGAATTTTGTCAAGAGAATACGATGGTCATAGCAAACACTCTTTTCCAACAACCCAAGAGATGGCTCTACACATGGACATCACCAGACGGAAAACACAGAAATCAGATTGACTATATGCTCTGCAGCCAAAGATGGAGGAGCTCTATTCAGTCAGTAAAAACAAGACCAGGAGCTGACTGTGGCTCAGACCATGAGCTTCTCATTGCAAAGTTTAGGCTTAAACTGAAGAAAGTAGGAAAAAGCACTAGGCCACTCAGGTATGAATTAAATCATATCCCGGTTGAATATACAGTAGAGGTGACAAATAGATTTAAGGAATTAGATGTGATAGACAGAGTGCCTGAAGAACTATGGAGAGAGTTTTGCAACATTATACAAGAGGTAGCAATTGAAACCATCCCGAAGAAAAAGAAATGCAAGAAAGCAAAATGGCTGTCTGAGGAATCTTTGCAAATAGCTGAGGAAAGGAGGGAAGCGAAAGGCAAGGGAGAAAAAGAAAGATACGCCCAATTGAATGCAGAATTCCAGAGAATAGCTAGAAGAGATAAGAATGCCTTCTTAAATGAACAGTGCAAAGAAATAGAAGAAAACAATAGAATACGGAGGACCAGAGATCTCTTCAAGAAAATTGGAGAGATGAAGGGAACGTTTCATGCAAAAATGGGCATGATAAAGGACCAAAATGGCAGGGACCTAACAGAGGGAGAAAAGATTAAGAAGAGGTGGCAAAATTACACAGAAGAACTATAGAAGAATGAGCTTAATATCCCTGATAAGCACAATGAGGTGGTCACTGACCTTGAGCCAGACATCCGAGAATGTGAAGTGAAATGGGCCTTAGAAAAGCTGAGCAACAACAAAGTTAGTGGAGGTGACAGTATTCCAGCTGAGCTATTCAAAATCTTAAAAGATGATGCAGTAAAAGTGCTACACTCAATTTGCCAGCAAATTTGGAAAACTCAACAGTGGCCACAGGATTGGAAAAGATCATTTTACATTCCAATTCCAAAGAAAGGCAGTGCCAAAGAATGTTCAAACTATTGCACCATTGCACTCATTTCACATGCTAGTAAAGTTATGCTTAAAATCCTACAAGCGAGACTCCAGCAGTATGTGGATCGAGAACTACCAGAAGTACAGGTAGGATTTTGAAGAGGCAGAGGAACTAGAGATCAAATTGCCAACATACGCTGGATCATGGAGAAAGCTAGAGAGTTCCAGGAAAACATCTACTTCTGCTTCATTGAGTATGCTAAAGCCTTTGATTGTGTGGATCATAACAAACTGTGGCAAGTTCTTAAAGAGATGGGAGTACCAGACCATCTTATTTCTCTCTTGAGAAACCTATATGTGGGCCAAGAAGCAACAGTGAGAACTGGACACGGAACCACTGATTGGTTCAAAATTGGGAAAGGAGTCCGGCAAGGCTGTATACTGTCACCCTGCCTATTTAACTCATATGCAGAGCACATCATCAGAAAGGCAGGGCTAGATAAATCAAAAGTTGGAATTAAGATTGCCGGGAGAAATATCAACAACCTAAGATATGCAGATGATACCACTCTAATGGTAGAAAGTGAAGAAGAACTAAAGAGCCTCTTGTTGCAGGTGAAGAAGGAGAGTGGAAAAGTTGGGTTGAAACTAAACATTAAGAAAACCAAGATCATGGCATCCAGCCCTCTCAATTCCTGGCAAATAGATGGGGAAGAAATGGAGGTAGTGACAGATTTTATTTTCCTGGGCTCCAAGATCACTGCAGATGGGGACTGTAGCCAAGAAATTATAAGACGCTTGCTCCTGGGGAGGAAAGCCATGGCAAATCTAGACAGCACACTAAAAAGCAGAGACATCACCCTGTCAACAAAAGTGCATATAGTCAAGGCTATGGTCTTCCCAGTTGCAATGTATGGCAGTGAAAGTTGGACCATAAAAAAGGCTGAGCACCAAAGAATTGAGGCCTTTGAACTGTGGTGCTGGAGAAGACTCCTGCGAGTCCCTTGGACTGCAAGGTGATCAAACCAGTCAGTCCTAGAGGAGATCAACCCCGACTGCTCTTTAGAAAGCCAGATTCTGAAGCTGAAACTCAAATACTGTACTTTGGCCACCTAATGAGAAGGAAGGACTCACTGGACAAGAGCCTAATGCTGGGAAAGATTGAGGGCAAGAGAAGAAGGGGACGACAGAGAATGAGGTGGCTGGATGGAGTCACTGGAGCAGTAGGCGTGAGCTTAAATGGACTCCAGAAGATGGTAGAGGACAGGAAGGCCTGGAGGAACATTGTCCATGGGGTCACGATGGGTCGGACATGACTTCACAGCTAACAGCATATTTGAAAAGCAGTTAACAAGCAATTTCCAAAATAAAACCTTGCTTTTAATGTGGAGAAGAGCAAGGTTTTACACCTAGGCAGGAAAAACCAAAGGACGACAGAGAATGAGGTGGCTGGATGGAGTCACTGAAGCAGTAGGCGTGAGCTTAAATGGACTCCAGAAGATGGTAGAGGA
Organism: Vipera berus; assembly: GCF_964194415.1. Taxonomy (NCBI): domain Eukaryota; kingdom Metazoa; phylum Chordata; class Lepidosauria; order Squamata; family Viperidae; genus Vipera; species Vipera berus. Next base: position 18,054,411 of record NC_138206.1, read on the forward strand.
CAGGAAGGCCTGGAGGAATGTTGTCCATAGGGTCGCGATGGGTGGGACATGACTTCGCAGCTAACAACAACATGGAAGAAAGCAACCTAAAATATTCATTAATGTGAGTTGCCGACACATATATAAATAAAAGAACATGGCTATATTGGTATATTAATGGATTATTTAATATACAGTGTAATACTGATGGACATGCCCTGCTGAAAATCCCAGCCTGTCAAGTAATACAAATATAACTTCAGCAAATGGGCTATTTTTTATATTTTCAAACATATTATCTCAATAATCTTTAGAAAACTATTTCCTCAATGACCTCCTTATCTATGCAGTGAGATGAATTAGAGATCAATCCCTAGTTTGGTGTCTTCTTTCTCAACAGTAGCTTTTCAGTTATGGAATATTTCCTAGACAAAAAGAACTAGTTTTATGTTGTCCAAACCTGGATATCTTTTAAACAATGTGTGTTCTCACAGACATCTCAGAAATATTGTTCTATGACCAATCTGGATTGGATTGGATTTGAGCCATGATGGCACAGTGGTTAGAATGCAGTATTGCAGGCTAACTCTGCTGACTGCCAACAGTTCGATTCTCACCAGCTCAAGATTGATTCAGCCTTCTATCCTTCCAAGGTTAGTAAAATGAGGGCCCAGATTGTTGGAGAAAATATACTGATTCTATAAACCACTTAGAGAGGACTGTAAAGCACTATGAAGCGGTATATAAGTCTAAGTGCTATTGCTACTAACATTTGGCTGCCTGACTCTGGGCAGCTTAAAAAGTATTAAGCATATGATTAAAAAACAGATAACACAGTGACATTACACTCACTTTCTGTGATCTATACATTTGATTAAAGGGATGGGGTTGTACAGGTCCTTTTGCTATCAATATAGAACAGAGAAGATCGGAGGAAAACTAGAATTTTAATAAATTGTAAAGTAAACATTGCAAAGTTCATTGTATGGGAAGATCTATACATTTGATTAAATATATTTTAATTAAAAACAACAACAAAAAGGGGTCTGCAAGCATGCTACCTCCAGGCCTGGAAACAGAGATAGGCCTCAAGGGAGGGTAGCAAAACACTTTGAAGGCTGAGAGCCAAATGTATTTTTTCTTCATGCATGAGATGCTATTCCAGAAAGTAAAGGTTGTGCCAGAGAAAATACGCAATAAAGAAGGAAGGCTTTCTCGGTCTTACAAGATTTTAATTGGGTGAATTTGGAATGTACCCATCCTGCCTGAATGTTCTGAGTGGGCAGAAACAACTAAGGACTAGCCATCTCTCAGATAACCTGCCATCTTCCTTCAGCTGTTTTTACCCATTATATGTGACCCAGTAGGACGAACATGCTCCAGGCACCATCAGCTAAGAGTGTTGGCTGACAAGGTGTAGAACAGGGGTGTCAAACTGCCAGCCTGCAGTTCGGATGCGTCATGCCAAAACTGTGCCCACCCCATTGCCGGCAATGGGAAAAAAGTCATGTTACGTTGCGCACATCACATCGCGGGTTTGACACCTGTGGTTTAGAAGAAGACACCTACCTTCTGGATCATTGTCCCCCAAGGATCAGATTTGGCCCTAAGCCTGTTGATCTTTCACATGAGGCCTTAAAGAGAGGTCCTTGTGCTCAAATTTGGGCCCTCAAGTCATATCCTAGCTGTGTTAAAAGCTTTTCCCAGCAGCTTTTCCCAGCTGCTGTGTGTTATAACATTTTTATATGCATTTGCTTTTATTTACTTTTAATATTGTTAGCCACCCAGAGTCCTTTATTTGAGATGGTAACCTATATCCTTTATAGATTTGTGTATTAGTTCCATTTTTTAAAAAAATATGTTTAATGTTATGTTATAATTTTTGTTTTGTTCACAGCTCTGGGATCTACTAAGAGATAGGATAGTAAATAACAGAATGAATATCTTCATAATTATCTTCATAATTACAATTGGAGATACAGATAGGTTGAATCATAGAATATATGAGGCAAGAGGGACTTTATAATTCATCTACGTGGAGGAATCCACAAAACTACTCCCATGACATGAACCTCCAGCCTCTGTTTTAAAACCTCCAGCAAGTAGTATACTGCAGTAGTATTTAGGTAGCCCATTCTACTACTTGACAGCATTCCTAGGTGCCTAGAGTCACATAAAAGTGGGATCAGTGGCCATATAAATGGAGTAAATAACAAAATAAACAAATTTCCCCCAGGACTTTCTACTTCATATTTTGCCTAAACATTCTTTCAATTAATTGCTCCTCTGATGAGCATGTTCTCAGCCATAGTGTCTCCCATCATACTGTACATCCAGGCATCCATACAGACACTGAAACAAAGCAGTTTGTATTGACTGAGCTGACAAGGAGCTGAGAGTAGGTGTTACTTTAGATTAGATTTTGCTGGGAAATAGATCTCCCCGGAAAAGAAAAAGTTGCACATATGGAATGGCAAAAGAGGAAGTATTTTTAAAAAAATCCAAGTCTCTGGCAAGAAATATCTCAAAAATAAAATGGTATGGAGTCCTTCGTGGTCTCTGAGCTTCATTGTTTGTTTGCAGATGTTTCATTAGCAATAGCAATAGACTAATATACTGCTTCAGAGTGCTTTATATAGCCCTCTCTAAGCAGTTTACAGAGTCAGTATATTGCCCCCAACAATCTAGGTCCTCATTTTACTGACCTTGGAAGGATGGAAGGCTGAATCAACCTTGAGCTGGTGAGACCTGAACTCCTGGCAACGAGCAATGAGTTAGCCTACAATACGCCATTACCTGACTAGGTAATACTGATTAGGTAACATTGATGATGTTATCTGGTCAGGTGATGAAACATCTGCAAGCAAACAATCAAGTTCAGAAAGCATCAAAGATTCCGTAGTTCAGTCCTGGTATTCTGTTTTCTTGGAATAGAGGTGATGGATCACAATTAAATTGTATTCAGTGGCTGATAAATAGGGACTGGTTTGCTTTAGTACAAAAAAAGGGGAGGCTAGTGATCCTAAAATAGATTGGGCAAATTTTGTCTTACAGAAGGCTCACTTTTTGTGAAGAGTTCAAATTCCACAAAATGTTTGAGGGCAGAATTTGGGAAAAAGAGGACAGAAGAGGACCAATGTAGGACTTTGTATACTTGTTGCAGAAGACTCTTCCTGGGCTTCAAGATGATAGAAGGGAAGACCACTGAAGTATCACCAGATGAATCAAGACTTCTGCCTGTTTGTCTAATTGTAAGAAAAAGGAAACTTGCCACTAATACCTGTGTTTTCTTAATTGTAGGATTAGAAAGAGAGGTTAGGGCTAGAATTAGAACAAAACACACATATGCTATGCTTTTATAGCAATATGCCCACATATGGTGCTTACTTAGAGTTCACTAAAGATGAAAATTTGAGGTCAGGAAAAAAATATTCCATTTGATGTCTTGTATTATCAGAAGGGGAGGGGAGAACTGATACGATGATATGATGATAAGCTGTAAATTGCACTTGCAAAGATTAGGAGGAAATATGCTATGTGATTTCAGTCATTGAATTAAAAGGGGGGGAAAGGTGCAATAGCATTTTGCACTTTTTCAGTCCAATTCTTCACCATCTTAAGCATTCTCCAGGACACAACTCCACGGTCTTTCCTTGCTTTCAACTAAGAACAGGTGCCTTTTCTTGTACATGAAAGCTTTTTAGATGTGTATAGACATGTAACAGAGCTTCCTTTAGTTTTTTGAAAATTCAATATTTGACCCAGTTCAGTTATAGCAGGAGATCTTGGAGAAGGGATGGAGATGGGGGTGGGGTTGGTGTTGGGGATAAAAAGATGTAGATATTTTTGAAACTAAATGTGTAAAGGCAATCAACTAATGTATGTATGTATGTAGCATGTATAATATTTAAAGCTAACATACAATATAATGTAATAGGCAATAATAATCTATGATAATTAATCAACTCAGTGAAAGAAACACACTGAGTTGGGAAAGCAGCTTGGGAAATGGGAAAGGTTTAAAGAAATAAATCACTTTATAAGTGCTCAGCTATAGGAAAAGACAGGGGGGAAAATAACATTGCCTCTCGCCACAGTAAGAAAACCCACGAAAAGAGTCATTTACAAGAAGCAGCATTCAAACATGCTATTTATGTTAAAGGACAGTACTTTTTTACATAGACACCAATTGTCTTGGAAATGGGAAACAAAACAAATGAGGAACTGAAGCAAGAAGGGACAGTAACCTTCCTTTGTACACAGAGTTTTAGCCTTTGAAGGTCAATATTAGATAAGTCCTTCAACAGTTGGAAGGGACAAAAGATAAGGGTGCCTTTATTCATTGACTAGGTTCCTTCCTGTAGTCATGATTTTCCTGGAAGAGGAGATTCAGACCACACTGAACAGTAGCTACTCATTTGGATTCTGGATCAAGCTGCTCAGGTGAAGACTGAAACTCAACTCAGTAGGACTGCTTCAGGAACTCAGGAAAATTCAATTCTTGATTTTTGTGGCACTACTGTATGATCGCTCTCAAAAACTAAGTCCCTGTAAGCACTTTACTCTTCTCTCTAGTTCCAGTAAGATCTAACTTTAGAATATTATTCTTTTCTGAAGCCATCCATTAAAAATAATATATTACAAGAGCTATAAAGTACTATCTTCAAACATAACATCCTTGAAGTCTAAATTTAAAATCAATAGGCAAATAAAGGTTATAAAACTCACTATTTTGATTTCTCCAGAATCAATCATTCCTCATGTATTGGTTGGGTTATGGACAAAGTGTCTTCTATTACTCATTTTCTCCCTGGTCTATAAGTAACTTGAAGCTTTCATTTCTACAACAACTCCTGAATCATAGGAGGCACACTGTATATTGGATTTTTAAAAATGACTTTTAAGGATCTGTGTCTCCACTACCTTTTCATAAATGTATCTATGAAAATGTATATAACAGAACACAATGACTGACATTTCCTTTTCAATTTGTGAATCGTTCTACTATACGCTTGTCACAATTTTTAAAAAATATGCCCCTGTTAAAGTTCTGGACTTCTGGACTTCCAGGAAAGAAATGGTGAACTGAAGATGGCTCCACCAGAAGTGGAACTGATGACCAAGCAGAATGAAAAGTTAGCAAATGGATTGGCTCTTCACATTTCCTCTCTGGACAAGGAATCTCACTGAGATTGCCCACAAGTGCTCCAGAAAATTGATCCTTGTAAGGAGACATAAGACTGTGGTCTCTGGTGGGTTTAGAGTTCTGGGAAATGAGGGATCACCATCTTTGTTCTAACCATGGTTGGTGTCTTTTTAAAGGACACTTCCTTTCTTAATCATTCAGAATCAATCAGAATAGAGCTGGAAGGGACCTTGGAGGTCTTTTAGTCCAACCCCTATACCATTTCAAATAGATGGCTGTCCAGTCTTTTCTTAAAAACCTCCAGTGATGAAGCACCCACAATTTCTGATGGTAAGCTGTTCCACTGGTTGTCCGCACTGTCAGGAAGTTTCTCCTTAACTCCTTGATTAGTTTCCATCCATTGTTTCTTATCTGTCTTCTGGTGCTTTGCAGAATAGGTTGACCCTCCTCTTCTTTGTGTCAGCCCCTCAAATAATGGAACATTTTTATCATGTCTCCCCTAATCCTTATTTTCTCTAGACTGGCCTTACCCAATTCCTGCAACCATTCTTCATATGTTTTTGTCTCCAGGCCCTTAATCATCTTAGTTGGTCTTCTTTGTACTTTTTCCAAAGTCTCAACATATTTTTGATAATATGGTGACCAAAGCTGGATGGAATATTCCAGGTGTGGCCTTACTAAGGCTTTATAAAGCGGTACTAGTACTTCACATGATTTTGATTCTATGCCTCTGTTTATACCACCAAGGATTATGTTAGCCTTTTTGTTGTTGCTGCATACTGCTGCTTCATGTTTAAGTGATCATCCAGTAGGACTCCAACGTCCCTCTCACAATTCCTGTTTTTGAGCCAGTTTTTGTTTAATTTGTACTTGTACCTTTGGTTTTTCCTGCCTAGGTGTAAAACCTTGCTCTTCTCTACATTAAAAGCAAGGTTTTATTTTGGAAATTGCTTGTTAACTGATTTTCAAATATGCTGTTAGCTGTGAAGTCATGTCCGACCCATCGTGACCCCATGGACAATGTTCCTCCAGGCCTTCCTGTCCTCTACCATCTTCTGGAGTCCATTTAAGCTCACACCTACTGCTTCAGTGACTCCATCCAGCCACCTCATTCTCTGTCGTCCCCTTCTTCTATTGCCCTCAATCTTTCCCAGCATGAGGCTCTTCTCCAGTGAGTCCTTCCTTCTCATTAGGTGGCCAAAGTACAGTATTTGAGTTTCAACTTCAGAATCTGGCCTTCTAAAGAGCAGTCGGGGTTGATCTCCTCTAGGACTGACTGGTTTGATCACCTTGCAGTCCAAGGGACTCGCAGGAGTCTTCTCCAGCACCACAGTTCAACGGCCTCAATTCTTTGGCGCTCAGCCTTTTTTATGGTCCAACTTTCACTGCCATACATTGCAACTGGGAAGACCATAGCCTTGACTATACACATTTTTGTTGACAGGGTGATGTCTCTACGTTTTAGTGTGCTGTCTAGATTTGCCATTGCTTTCCTCCCCAGGAGCAAGCGTCTTTTAATTTCTTGGCTACAGTCCCCATCTGCAGTGATCTTGGAGCCCAGGAAAATAAAATCTGTCATTGCCTCCATTTCTTCCCCATCTATTTGCCAGGAATTGAGAGGGCCAGATGCCATGATCTTGGTTTTCTTAATGTTAAGTTTCAACCCAACTTTTGCACTCTCCTTCTTCACCCGCAACAAGAGGCTCTTCTTCACTTTCTGCCATTAGAGTGGTATCATCTGCATATCTTAGGTTGTTGATATTTCTCCCAGCAATCTTAATTCCACCTTTTGATTCATCTAGCCCTGCCTTTCCCATGATATGTTCTGGATATAAGTTAAATAGGCAGGGTGACAGTATATAGCCTTGCCAGACTCCTTTCCAATTTTGAACCAATCAGTGGTTCCGTGTCCAGTTCTCACTGTTGCTTCTTGACCCGCATATAGGTTTCTCAAGAGACAAATAAAATGGTCTGGTACTCCCATCTTTTTAAGAACTTGCCACAGTTTGTTGTGATACAGACAATCAAAGGCTTTAGCATAGTCAATGAAGTATAAGTAGATGTTTTTCTGGAACTCCCTAGCTTTCTCCATGATCCAGCATATGCTGGCAATTTGATCTCTAGTTCCTGTGCCTCTTCGAAATCCTGCCTGTACTTCTGGTAGTTCTCGATCCACATACTGCTGGAGTCTAGCTTGTAGGATTTTAAACACTTTACTAGCATGTGAAATGAGTGCAATGGTGTGATAGTTTGAACATTCTTTGGCACTGCCTTTCTTTGGAATTGGAATGTAAACTGATCTTTTCCAATCCTGTGGCCACTGTTGAGTTTTCCAAATTTGCTGGCAAATTGAGTGTAGCACTGAGTGCAATTCAAATATTAGAAACCTGTATAATAGCGATGAGTTCCTTCAATTCATAGTGAAATAAGTTTAAAATATAAAGGCTTAAAAATCATTTGTTAGAATAAACAGCAAAAGGTGATTAGAATGCTGATTTTGGAAAGTTAAAAATGGGCCAGATGGATTTGAATTAAGATCTTGAAATTATAAGATTACTTTCTGTTGGAAAATGTGGTTGTTTTGAATTGTTTAAAAAATATTGCAATTAGATAAATATTAATACAAATTAAAAAGAATAAAAGAATAAAAAAGAAAGTGCAGAAATGTCCAAGAAAGTCTTGAAGCAAATGAATTACCAAATGGCAATATTTCAGATCTATATCTGTCAAAATGTGTATTAAATAGACACAGCCTTGAACTATTTTCATTCAAAGACATCTGCCAAAATCCAATGCTAGCATCCAGCTTTCCATAAGGTAGTACTTTCATCTACAAAAGGTAAATGAAACAATTCTCTCCAACAGCCTTGGATTTTAACAGTTCCTAATATGTCCTCATTCTCCCACTATTATTATAAGTTTATTTGTTTGTTTCTTATACAGGTAGTCCTCCACTTACAACCACAACTGAGTCCAAATTTTCTGTTGCTAAGTGAGACAGTTGTTAAGTAAGTTCTGCTCCATTTCAAGATCTTTCTTGCCACAGTTGTTAAGTGAATAACTGCAGTTGTTAAGTTACTAAAATGGTTGTAAAATGAATCTGGCTTCCCCATTGACTTTGCTTGTCAGAAGGTCACAAAAGAATACTGCAACTGTCATAAATACATGTCAGTTGTCAAGTGTCTGAATTTGTTCACATGGCCACAGAGATGCTGCAACAGATATGAGTATGAAAATGGTTATACAAGTCGCTTTTTTCAGTGCTGTGGTAACTTTAAATGGTCACTAAATGAAAGGTTGTAAGTCAAGGACTAGTATTGGTTTGTATGCCTTTCGATCATGCCACTAGTTTGGCTCTACAATTTTTACTATTACATCCAACTGTTCTATTTGGGTTTTCTTTACATATTAGCTCTCACATTAAGGGGAATGTTTATAGGCATACCAATCATTGGACAGAGATGTGGATTTTAATTAATTTGTTTTTGTTCTCGTTTACTTAATCATTTTTTTTCCAAATTTCAGCCAATTTTGGCATCAAAATCCACTACAGGTAGTCCTCACCAAACCACCACAACTGGGATCTGCAACTCCATCATAAATATCATGGCTATTAAGAAGCTGACCACACTGAATGTACTTCCACTTATGTCACTAAGTAAATCACTGTGGTCTTTAAGTGATACACTATGTGACCGCAACTGGTGATTTTACTTCTGGCTTCTCCATTGATTCTGCTCATTGGAAGTCAATTGTAATGCACATAAATGATGATTACATGACTGTGGGACACTGCAACATTTGTAAATGCCCATCAGTTGTGAAGTTCCCATATAGTGAATAACCTGGGGATGCTATGATGGCTGTAAAACTTGCATCCTGAATGTAAATCCTGAGTGTAAATCAGCAGTCTTTTTTCTTCCAGCCTTCATAACTTTGAATGTAACTTAACAAGGCAGTCACTAAGTGAGGACTACCTGATTTAAAATTCTAATGTGAAACATTTATTTCTACATTGGCAAAAAAGCTCAGAGAAATCCTGCAACCTCATTTGACATTTCACTAACATTTGTAATGTCTGCTCAAAGTATTTTTCCCCAAGAGATTTAGTTGCAGGTTTTAAATTCATTTATTCTTTTAACAATAAATTAACTTGTACACTAGTATCTATTTTACAACTTACAATCTTATAACAATTCACATTTAAGACAATATGCCCATCTTTTTCAAAATCTTTTGAAATTAAAGCCTAATAAATAATTGCTGAAAATTGACTTTTTCTTTGAATATGGTTTTACTTTCTTTCCTTCATCAGTTTAGAATGGTTCTTACTTGCAAGTTCTTACACTTGGTTCTATATAACCAACATTTGCCATAGTTTTTAGTCTCTGGACAAGCCCGAATATCATATAAATACTACACTCAAACAAACATTTTCTAAGTTCTATGCCTGAACTGTCACATTTGAGATTATTTACTGTAATTGGCAGTTTATTTCAAGAATTCTAACATTTATGTCCCACTCTTTTTGTACAGTCCCAAGAGTATTAATTCTTTTCAAAAAATATACATCGCTTTTTCCAGTTTTCATGTTCTATATTTTTCCTAACTGTATTCCTTACTAAAAGTCTTTCGATTTCCAAATTTTCATAGGCTGCAGTCTTGGAGCTGATGATCTTCTTGTCAGATATTTTACTTAAGACCAAGGTGCATGGTATGTACAGCATTCCCTTGGTCTATCAAATTTATTAATTAATCAATCATAAAAAGAGATTTTGGTCTGATGTGCATTCTTGACAAACATATTCCCTCTGCTAGTAATGATAACATTTTTTTCGCTAACAAAAATGCTGCCTGATAATATGTAAACTGATGTCTGATAAGCTGATAATATGACAAGTGGTTTCTTATCCTTATCTTTTCTGACTTTGAACATTGCTTTTTTTCAGTACCACACTAGTTTTCCAGCAATTTTTAAAGCTTATCTCGTTCCGGGGTGGAAGTCACTGGAGATTTCAATTCATTTAGGAAAGCAGGATGAATTCTTACTACAACTCCAGAAATCCTAAACTGTAGCTTCACCTCAGTCAAGTGAGGTTGACTTTCAAAGAATATCATGTTACTCCAGCTATGGAATTCTATTCATTTGGAATAGAGTAGAGACAAGGCCACAACTACCTATTGTACTAAAGTTGCCTTGAAGGTGACTGACTAATCATTCTTGAAGGACATCTCTCATCTGCAGAAACATACAGTATACATAGCTTAAACCAGGTGTCACTGAGTTTTCCTCAATCAAAAATGAACCATGGTTTTCCAGTGCTCTTGGCAGAAGCCATTCTGTTTGTATTACATATTGAGCCTAAGCAGCAACTGAACAGATGCTACAATAAGGATTGGATCTGTCCAGCTTCTACTGGTGGACATAACTCCTCCACTCTGTTCTCCACTGCATGTCATGTTAGTGGATTATCCCTCCAGTTTCATGCAAAGCAAATCACATGCTTTTGTTAAGTACAACTGTATATCCACCTGAGGATATCATAACCAAGATTACATTTTGCCATTTCTTCTGCTACAAAGTCATGAGATTGTGTCAAATGCTTTGCTGAAGCCAATGTATATTATATTCTTCACTGTCCTCTAGCTAAAGTAATTGTTCTGTATGAAAAAGGAGATCAACCTAGTTTGGCATAATTTATTCTTGATAAATCCTGCTGACCAATGCCTATTATTTCTAAAATACTCAGAACTTTGACATGTTTGCCTAGTATCAGAAAAGAGAGGAAAGGCTCAGGGATATCAAATTGGAGAGGAAAGTCTGAAATCATGTTGTTGAGATGGATCTGCCAATAAAGTTCATTCTTCAGAGGAAGGCTTTAGGCCATTCACCACCTCTCTACCTGACCTACCTCATAGAATTATTGGGATGTGAACATGGAGAGCTCTTTTGCTCCTGGAGGAAAAGCAGAATATATATTTAATTTATTACTGTTTAAAAAGAAGTCAGATTATTTAAAAAATATGCTGGATCAAAAGAAGCATGTATAACATACAACTGTGACTGAAAGGCACCAGACAGTAGAAGCAAAATGTACCAACCTGAAAAATTTCTTACAGAATGCAAGACATTATTCCTAAAGACTGATGCCAGTTCCTACTACTTACATTTAAAATCCAGAACTTGGGAAAAATATATGACAATCATTATATGTCAGATGATCTTCAGTGCAAAGAAATTTTATAGCAAATATGTGTGTCATAGTTCAGAATAAGTGCCACTGAATAAAATGGTACTTAATCTCATGTGACTGTAGGTAAGATTAGCAACTTCAAGCATATACAGTGCAAGTCTGCTTAGAGGAAAAAACTATCTTTAATAAAATGTACTTTTAGGACCTTCCTTCTAATTCTTGTTTACCCCTTAATTTTATGGATGTCCCATTCTGCACCTCATTTTCCCTTAAATAAACATACAACCACACAATGCATTCACAAATTATATTTGTTCAAATCAAATAAAGTATATTTAATATGTCTTTGACCAGCTGTTACTATAAAAAAGAGAAATAATTTGATATAATAATTCGTTATTGAGAAAAGGAAAAAATAATAGGACAATAAAACAACATATCTAATTAAAAGTTTTATGCAATTATGTAACTTGGTGAAGCTATTTGGTCCCTTAACACAGGGTTCCCCAACCCCTGGTCCATGGACCAGCACCAGACCGCAGCATACCAGCAACTGGACCATGCAAACAAGCGAAGACCCATCTGCGGGATGCAGGCAGCACACAAAACCACACCCCCTCTGGTCTGTGGAAAAATCTTTCTCCATAGAACTGGTCCCTGGTGCACAAAAGGTTGGGGGCCTCTGCCTTAACAAACAGTAAACATGAAATTTATCTGTATGGCCCTCATATTTGGAAATGATTAGGGTGACCAGAGCATGTCTAACTATATTTGTTTTTAACTCTTTCATACATTTCACTCTACTATTTATTATTTTTGCTCCTCTGCAGCCATGTATTTATAACATTGTTAAGCATGAATATTGAATACCAAGTGATGAGGAGTTTCAGAAGTACTTCTGCTCAGCTTTCTTGAAAAAAAGTCACATAGACTGATAGTATTTCTCTGATAAAAGGTTTCTTTCAGTATATATACAGGCTGAGGATGCCCAGCATTACCTCTTATTTTCTAGAACTTTTCTGTTTCTAAGAAAATCCAGAGTGTCGTGGCATTTCCCGAACATAAAATAAGCTTCTGCATCTTTGTAGGCCAATTCCAAAACTTAGTAATTTCCTGTTCTACACAGAGCCTACATTCAACCCCTCCCTTAGTCTAGCAGTAGAAAAGGAAGATGAGTAATCTCTTCACAATCATGACTATCAAGTGCCTTTTTGTTAGGTCAAAAGAGACATTATCTCACAGCATCCAAACTATTTGTTGTGCTCACAGAAATCTTGGATCCAAGAATTATAGAACAACAACGATCATTGTGAGGATAAATCAAACACCAGCAACATATAGCACTATATTTGCTAACTTAGGACAACACATGAATCTTAGATGTGGATGCCACTTCCTAAAAACATGCCACAAGTGATGTACAGGACAAAAAGATATATTGTTTTCTCATACTGTTATGATTTAACGGGAACCCCCTTCAACTGTACTTCAGGGCTTATTGTTTGCACTGAAAATGCAGATCTTTTGGGCACAGTGATAATATGGCCAGAAATTGATAATGGATATGTATCTGATTTTGTATCCTAATGTTTTCAAAATCTTGAATTAAAATCAACATTTTAGAGAGCTTCTTTGTTGGATTAGTTATAATAATTATTTATTTATGTATATAATCTTAGAATATATACAGTATAATGGAGGACATCCTTTATAACGCCATGTCAAATTTCATGTTTAATGGAAGAACCTTTTAAACCAGTATTTTCAAACTTGCCAACTTCATGCTGGCTACAGAATTATGAGATTTGAAGTCTACACATATTAAACTTGCCAAATATGAACAATACAATATGTACCCAGGATACAACCCAGTTCAAACTGAGCACTTGTAAATACCCATTCATTGATAAAAAGCTTTAAAATAAGTGCTCAGTTGCAGAAATATATTTGCATTTATGATTTTGTTTTAAACCAGAGTTTGTCCAGATAGTTCCAGATAGTTATGGAAACCATTTTGATCGGTCATGCTGTGGGGAATCAGGGAGAGAGGCATTAAAAAAGCATGCAAAATTATTAACACCCTACAAGCAAAGATTGCAGCAATTGGGGCATTTTAATTAGAGCCACCCCCTTCATGGATTACTGCCTTGTCGTGGCGAAGGGGCTTGCGTAATTCAATGAAGCTATGAGCTATGCCGTGCAGGGCCACCCAAGACGGACAGGTCATAGCAGAGAGTTCTGACAAAACGTGATCCACTGGAGAAGGAAATGGCAACCCACTCCAGTATCTTTGCCATGAAAACCCTATGGACAGTACCAAAAGGCAAAACGATATGACGCTGGAAGATGAGCCCCTCAGGTCAGAAGGCGTCCAATATGCTACTGGGGAAGAGCAGAAGGCTAGTACTAGTAGCGCCAGAAAGAATGAAGCGACTGGGCCAAAGCCGAAAGGACGCTCAGCTGTGGATATGTCTGGTGGTGAAAGGAAAGTCCGATGCTGTAAAGATTTTTTCTCCATAGGAACCTGGAATGTAAGATCCATGAATCAAGGCAAGCTGGACGTGGTCAAACAAGAGATGACAAGACTGAACATCGACATCTTAGGTATCAGCGAACTAAAATGGACAGGAATGGGTGAATTTAATTCAGATGACCATCAGGTATACTACTGTGGGCAAGAATCCCTCAGAAGAAATGGAGTAGCCTTCATAGTCAATAAAAGAGTAGGAAAAGCAATACTGGGATACAATCCTCAAAATGACAGAATGATCTCAGTTCGAATCCAAGGCAAACCATTCAATATCACAGTAGTCCAAGTCTATGCCCCAACCACCGGTGCTGAAGAGGATGAAATTGACCGGTTCTATGAAGCCCTACAGCACCTTATAGAACTAACACCAAAAAATGATGTCCTTATCATCATGGGGGATTGGAATGCTAAAGTAGGAAGCCAAAAGATAACCGGAATAACAGGCAAGTTTGGCCTTGGAGTACAAAATGAAGCAGGGCACAGGCTGATAGAATTTTGTCAAGAGAATACGATGGTCATAGCAAACACTCTTTTCCAACAACCCAAGAGACGGCTCTACACATGGACATCACCAGACGGTCAACACAGAAATCAGATTGACTATATGCTCTGCAGCCAAAGATGGAGAAGCTCTATACAGTCAGTAAAAACAAGACCAGGAGCTGACTGTGGCTCAGACCATGAGCTTCTTGTTGCAAAGTTTAGGCTTAAACTGAAGAAAGTAGGGAAAAGCACCAGGCCAGTCAGGTATGAATTAAATCATATCCCTGTTGAATATACAGTAGAGGTGACAAATAGATTTAAGGAATTAGATCTGATAGACAGGGTGCCTGAAGAACTATGGACAGAGGTTCGCAACATTGTACAAGAGGTAGCAACCAAAACCATCCCAAAGAAAAAGAAATGCAAGAAAGCAAAATGGCTGTCTGAGGAAGCTTTGCAAATAGCTGAGGAAAGGAGGGAAGCAAAAGGCAAGGGAGAAAAAGAAAGATACGCCCAATTGAATGCAGAATTCCAGAGAATAGCTAGAAGAGATAAGAATGCCTTCTTAAATGAACAGTGCAAAGAAATAGAAGAAAACAATAGAATACGGAGGACCAGAGATCTCTTCAAGAAAATTGGAGAGATGAAGGGAACGTTTCATGCAAAAATGGGCATGATAAAGGACCAAAATGGCAGGGACCTAACAGAGGCAGAAGAGATTAAGAAGAGATGGCAAAATTACACAGAAGAACTATACAAGAATGAGCTTAACGTCCCTGATAATCACAATGAGGTGGTCACTGACCTCGAGCCAGACATCCTAGAATGTGAAGTGAAGTGGGCCTTAGAAAAGCTGAGCAACAACAAAGCTAGTGGAGGTGACAGTATTCCAGCTGAGCTATTCAAAATCTTAAAAGACGATGCAGTAAAAGTGCTACACTCAATTTGCCAGCAAATTTGGAAAACTCAACAGTGGCCACAGGATTGGAAAAGATCAGTTTACATTCCAATTCCAAAGAAAGGCAGTGCCAAAGAATGTTCAAACTATCGCACCATTGCACTCATTTCTCATGCTAGTAAAGTTATGCTTAAAATCCTACAAGCTAGACTCCAGCAGTATGTGGATCGAGAACTACCAGAAGTACAGGCAGGATTTTGAAGAGGCAGAGGAACTAGAGATCAAATAGCCAACATACGCTGGATCATGGAGAAAGCTAGAGAGTTCCAGAAAAACATCTACTTCTGCTTCATTGACTATGCTAAAGCCTTTGATTGTGTGGATCACAACAAACTGTGGCAAGTTCTTAAAGAGATGGGAGTACCAGAACATCTTATTTGTCTCTTGAGAAACCTATATGCGGGCCAAGAAGCAACAGTGAGAACTGGACACGGAACCACTGATTGGTTCCAAATTGGGAAAGGTGTCCGGCAAGGCTGTATACTGTCGCCTTGCCTATTTAACTTATATGCAGAGCACATCATGAGAAAGGCAGGGCTAGAGGAGTCAAAAGTTGGAATTAAGATTGCTGGAAGAAATATCAACAACCTAAGATATGCAGATGATACCACTCTAATGGCAGAAAGTGAAGAGGAACTGAAGAGTCTCTTGTTGCGAGTGAAGAAGGAGAGTGCAAAAGTTGGGTTGAAACTAAACATTAAGAAAACCAAGATCATGGCATCCGGCCCTCTCAATTCCTGGCAAATAGATGGGGAAGAAATGGAGGTAGTGACAGATTTTATTTTCCTGGGCTCCAAGATCACTGCAGATGGGGACTGTAGTCAAGAAATTAAAAGACGCTTGCTCCTCGGGAGGAAAGCCATGGCAAATCTAGACAGCACACTAAAAAGCAGAGACATCACCCTGTCAACAAAAGTGCGTATAGTCAAGGCTATGGTCTTCCCAGTTGCAATGTATGGCAGTGAAAGTTGGACCATAAGAAAGGCTGAGCGCAAAAGAATTGAGGCCTTTGAACTCTGGTGCTGGAGAAGACTCCTGCGAGTCCCTTGGACTGCAAGGCGATCAAACCGTTCAGTCCTAGAAGAGATCAACCCTGACTGCTCCTTAGAAGGCCAGATCCTGAAGCTAAAACTCAAATACTTTGGCCACCTAATGAGGAGGAAGGACTCACTGGAGAAGAGCCTAATGCTGGGAAAGATTGAGGGCAATAGAAGAAGGGGACGACAGAGAATGAGGTGGCTGGATGGAGTCACTGAAGCAGTAGGCGTGAGCCTAAATGGACTCCAGAAGATGGTAGAGGACAGGAAAGCCTGGAGGAACATTGTCCATAGGGTCGCGATGGGTCGGACATGACTTCGCAACTAACAACAACAACAACAACAATTAGAGCCACGGTGAATAAGAGGAGATGTGAGATATATATATATATATATATATATATATATATATATATATATATATATATATATATATATATATATATATATATATATATATATATATATATATATATATATTATGCATGGGATGAAAATGTGGACAGAGACACATAAAACAGAGGTTATACAAGAAAACAATGTGTAGGAAGATTAAAAATGCCTCTATATTTTACACATAAATAATTATGAATGTGCTGCCATAAGAAATGATTCTGACTACTGATTTATATATTTTAAATAAGGGCAAGAAAAATTAATGGAGGATTAAGATGGAGACTGGTTGGTGTAGTAGTTAAAACATCAGGCTAGAAGCCAAGAGATAGTTGAGAGTTAAGAGAAGAATGGGCAAACCTGGAGGGCGAAGTTAAATATATCATCGGTTTAGAATCATTGGTTACCACAAGAGATCCAAATCTAGTTCACCATGAATTCTGTGGACCTTTATCTAGCACCAATTTAGTCTTGACCATTAATTGACTAGATTGTTTTGTATAAGCTTCAATAAATGATCTATGCTGAAAACGTACAAATGGTTCTGATTTTTTTGCATCTAGCACTTCTAGTTCACCTTGGATATAATACCAGCTGGGTGGTTTTGTGCTGGTCTTTTTCTCAGCTCAGGAAAGGGGACAAGAGTGAACCACTTCTCAAAACTTTTACTAAGAAAACTCCAAGGATTTGACCAGGCATTCCCCCAAGAATGGAAGAGGAAAAAAGAAGAGGGAGAGGAGAGAGAGAGGTGTGAGAGAGAAGAGAGAAACAGAGAGAGACAGACAGACAGACAGACAGATAGACAGACAGACAGACAGATAGACAGACAGACAGAGAAGAGAGAGAGAAAGAGAAGAGAGAGAGAGAGAACGTTTTGATGGTTGTTTTCTCATTCCAAACCCTGAACTGCAGAAATAACTATTTAAATAGTAGAAGATGCAGAGTAACAGTGGAAGAGGCCAAGAATCATCTTGTCCATATTTGTGAATTTTGGTCAGCCATTTATAACATAATATGTTGGACTAGATGGGTCATTGGCCTGATCTAGCAGGATCTTCTTATATTTTATACTCTGACATCAGTTGAGTATGCTGAACCATAGAGACCGATTCCTATTTGAATTTATTTGGGGTTCCCTGAATTAGGAAACCGCTATTTTTCCTTCCCTGTATATTTATGAACAGCTGATTTATTTCACAACAAAAAGGGCATAGACTCATCCAAAGTGGAATTTTGCAGGGTTTTGGAAACATACAAAGCTACTAGTGGGAGTTGTGAATAAGACTAGGGTTGTTTTTTTATAACTAGCTATATAAAAATTCTAAGAGTCCTAAAATGAACTTGTATTACTCCAAAATCATAGTATATTGATTAATGAATTCAGAGTTGAGGTGAAGTTTGAACCAGGGATTTTATATTTCATAGTTCACACGACATTACGTTGTATCACTGTTGGCTTCTTTGGCTCATGTTGGTCCTTTTAACATACATTATATGTGGCACGAATGAAAGCTGTATATCCTGACTGGCAACCAAGGCGGTCTACAGACTACTGTCAAAAAAAGTCAAAATGGTGGCTGAAAATGTTTGAATGATTTCAGTCCAATTTTAGTATGGGTTGCACAGAGCTTTGTTCATACGGTCACAATTGTCACCTTCTCTTTCTTTGACCATATGCTGTGGATACTCCTGCATATGTGTTGTGGCCTGCAAACCTGTGAAAAGCATACAACCTATCTCTGCAGCAGAATTTGCTTCTGCTCTTCGTGTACTAAATGGATGGTGGGAATTGTAGTGCGAAACATCGGGTGGCCTAAAACTGAGAAAGACTGCTGGACAGCTCCCACAGGGACTGCTTTCAGGCTTTAAGCAAGGGCTTGCAAGTCTGAATGAGCTCTGCATCCCCTCCTTTCCACTTCAAACCCAACAGCAGCTCCACACCATGAGCTTAACCGGGGCTAACTGCCCACGTTCACCCCTTCCTGCAAGTTATGGAACCCTAAGCTGTCCATACGCCCAGAACGCTCAGATTCCATCTAAGATGTCACTCCACAACTAACCGGGTCGAACTTGCTGTGGTGAATTCAGGCCGCCCGTTTCCGTGGAGTCCGTTCACACGTGTAATATCAGCAGGAGGGGCTGTTCTCCCACGTGCGAGCCGCCCTTCCTAGGGGGGGGGGGCAGCGAGTCCTCTTTGGCCTGTAAAGGGCGGACCGCAGGCCAGTGGGAGGCGAGGGGACCCAGCCCGAAGGCCAGCCCGCCTGAACTTGCTTTTTAGGGCACGTTTATCCCTCCCCGCCGCTCGGCTCTTCCGAGCGCCTTTATCTGGGCGGGGTTAAGGCAGGATTGGCGTCCGAGGCGCTGCTGTGGGAATGCCCACCGCGCGGTGGCGGTTCGGGTGGCGAGGCTGTGTTTGCGTGTCTGCCGAAAGGAGCCAGGGCGGGAAGGCGGGCGGGCGAGAAACAGAAAAGGACAGGCAGGGTAGCGGCGGCCGGAGCAGGAGGGCGGGAGGAATAGCGCAGGTTTAGGTTTCCCAGCGCAGCGGCGGCGGCCAGTAGACTCCTCTGCTCTCACCGCTCAACTCTCTCCTCCATCTTTTGCGCGTGAAACCTTTGCAGTCGGACCGAAACCTCTGCCGAGGTTATGGAGACTGCGGGAAAGAGGCGCCTCGGCAGGATGGCTCGCTGAGTGGGGTGGAGGGGGGGGGGAAGGCAGGCGAGCAGGCGGGGAGGGAGGGGAGAAGGAAAGAAAGAGAAGGAAAGAAGAGAACAGCCACCCTCTTCTCTTTCCCCTTTTCCCTTTCGTTTGGCTTCCCCTCCCCGTTCCCCCCCCTCAATTTGGTGTCCAGTCTTTCCCCCCCCTTCCTTCTCCCGACATCACCCCCACACATCCTCAATGCCTCTCTGAACAACATATAGGAAGAGCGCGGGAGGAGGAGGAGGAGGAGGAGGAGGAGACCCAGGGAGGCAAAGAGAAAGAAGAAGATGAGGATTATTTGCAGACAGCTTGTCTTGTTGTTTTCCGGATTTTGGGGACTTGCAATGGGCGCTTTTCCTAGCAGCGTGCAAATAGGTAAGCGCTGCATTGGGCTCGGGAGGGGGCAGAGAACCGGCGGGGTGGCACGGAATGGAGGGAGAGGAGAAAGTGGATGGGCAACTCCGATTCTAGCCACAGCTTTCCATTTCGGAAAGAGGGGATCAAGTGTCCCTGAGTGCCCTTTTCCCGTCCCCTCACGTGTCTTTGTGAAGGCAGGGATGCGGGGTGGGCTGGGGGTGGTGGTGGTGGGGGGAGAGACTAGCGGCTGTGCCTGTTATGGTCGGCAAGACGGGTGGATATATGTATATATGCATGTGTGCGATGTGTGTTCAAACTTGGGAAGATGTTCCCACCTCTGAAATGCACCGTTTTTCCAAGATCCTCCGTAAAGCTCCCCTTAGCCCAGCCTGCCCATTGCAGTAAGCTATTGGTCGAGGGGCCGGAGCTGGTGATGGTGGTGATCTACCCCAGTTAGGTAGTCTTGGGTACCATCGCTTTGAAACTTGGTTATGATTTCTTTTCTTTCTTTTTTTTAAAAAAAACAAGGTCTCCCTAGCATCCCTTTCCCACTTGTCTCTGCCCCGGGTCAGTTGTCTTCGTTCTCCCCCTCTTTGGATGGGACTCAGCCCTTGAATCAATTCCAGTTCCAGCTAAACCACTGCATCATTTCTCGTCGTGCACTCCTAAAGATGCTGTTAATAAGGCTGAGCAACTTCTTGCCTGCCCAGAGGCTGCAGAAGAGGAAAGTTCTTGATGTTCTCTCCCCCAAATTCTTCTTTACCCTTTTCTAGGATCAGCCCATTAAAAAAAAAGCAAGGCATATCTTGAGGTATATGAGTGCATAAGGTCTCATCTCTGGCATACTTAAAAACCTTTGGCTGTATTTTGAAAGCTCTGGTCTCTTTAATCTGCAAGCCGCTTTAGATGGGGAGGGCCAATTTAGCCCATTCACATAGATGAAAGGTAAATGGTTTCAAAGGTCATTCTTGTCCTAGCAGATATGTAAAGAAAGGAGTAATAGGAGATTTGAAAAGCCCATGTTTCAGGGGGGGGAGACTCAAAACTGGGAGTCTAAAAGTCTTCCAAGCTTTGAGTCTTTTATGTTCATAAACATGAATTTGATGATTAATAGGAAAGCTACTTACAAGGGCTGGCATAGAAATAACCGATACATTTTCCTCCTTTTCTATCATTTATTTACTGATAGGTGGTCTCTTCATCAGAAACACAGATCAGGAATATACTGCTTTTCGATTAGCAATTTTTCTTCACAACACCAGCCCCAATGTATCTGAAGCACCTTTTAATTTGGTTCCTCACGTAGACAACATCGAAACAGCAAATAGCTTCGCTGTAACAAATGCCTGTAAGTAAAATAACCATTTATCTAAAGTTATGATCACATGATAGTGAAATGAGGGTAATGTTATAGTTAACATCCCTTAGGGGCAGGGGAAAAAAAAACCTTGAATTTTTAAGTCCCATCTCCTGGATGCATTGAAACCCCAGTTACTTTCTGTCGTTGGTGAAATCCCTTAGGCTGACTTGTATTGAATAACTGGATGTGGCATTTACTTTAGTATTATTACTGTAGTTTCTTACTTTTGGGTTTCTATGGTGATGCATTTTGTAGTTCTTTTTAAAAGCATGAATGTCTTGATCAATTTAACAACCTCCACAATCTTTCCTGTATGCCAACAAGATATGGCATCCTTGGCTGTGTTTGGAAAGTGGCTCTGATATTTGCAATCAGAAATGCTTTCTGATCGCTGAGAGCAGAGCGAAGGCTGTGAGAGCAGTGATGTGCATGGTTATATATTGGAGTGACTTGACACTGCAGTTGGTCTGGTGATGTCACTTGTGGCTGCCTTACTCCTATATTCTGGGTTGTAAATGTCTCTTATTATCTTGTAATGCATACATCCTCTGGATATGTCTCCATACATCCATACATTGGTGTCAAGTCCAGTTAATGTCTAATCTACTTGAGTGAACACATAACTGGAATTATGCCTCTGTATATATGCACTTATGTACGTGGACTTGTTTAAAGAGAAAGGATGTGCTTAAATGTGATGGATTTAAAAAAGGGATGCTTCTGAAGATCATACTGGATGTATCCCAGCTTAATAATAATATTTGTGATATTTTTTCTATAGAAATGTACATAAATACATAAGATCTATTTGAAGTTTAGGGTAGAAGCCAGCCATACGTGGACTGTAAACCTGCAATACTACAACAAATAAGAGATCTTTGTTTTAAAAAAAAAATTGGGCACGACACTTAAAAAAAGGTTTTGTATTTTCTCAAAAGATATATGATCCTTAAACAAGAAGTTTCAGATACTGTTTCTGTCATGGTGTTAAAAATCGGAATGTGCTGCTGAAGGTTTTAAAGCACGTTCCTTGTGTTGTTTTCAAATGGAGCTTTTGCGCTTTAATATGTAACACACTCTTTTGCATCAAAATATCAACATGAGAGTCTTAACCCAGTTCCAAAGGGGAACTGCAGGACAACGGCCTAGTGAAATGGAGCCCTTCTTTTAAGTTTTCCCTGACCTTACAAGGAAGCTTCTAATTTAAGAAAGTTTTGCTTTCAGATGTTTTTATGCTAAATGTCCTCTGCTGCATTACATGTGAATTATTATATTATATATTATAGGAAATGGTTTTTCCAAGATGTTTCTGAGGGAGAAGGATTGTAATATTCTCAGGGGGTTTTAGACAATGGGCATGAATTTCATAACTGGAATTCATGCTGCATGTTCACAAGTTGAAGTGCTCTTAACCAATAAGTTTCAGAAACTCTTCCTATGTAACCCTTTGCAGTTTTAGAAAATATATGTTGTAGTACTATAGAATATTTTTCCTGTGACCTATAGTGTTTGTGTGTGTGTGTGTGTGTGTGTGTGTGTGAGAGAGAGAGAGAGAGAGAGAGAGAGAGAGAGAGAGAGAGAGAGAGAGAGAGAGAGAGAGAGAGAGAGAGAGAGAGAAGCAAGATTTGTTTTTATTTAAGGGTCATGTATTTGAAAGTTAAGACTAAAAGTTATTTTCTCTTGGATTGTGCTATTTTTTTACTCATTGTTCTCTTTTTTGTCACTGATAATTAGAGGAATATCCTATTCCAATAATGCATGGTTGATAAATTATGCCATATATAGAAAATCTGTGCATAATTTATATGTACTCTGTGCACAAGTTATCATTCCATTTACATTTTTTTTATCTCAAAGTTGTACCCTTTGGGTACAATGTCAATAAAATGAAATCCCATTTATTTCAGTGGAAGATATCTCAGCATGTATTTCGTATTTCTCTTCAAATGGATTGAAACTAAACTGACTATATCATATATTTTATGGTAACTAACACTGAGCTTTGGGTACATATTTTAAGACGTGTTCTTTGGTTGTTTTTTGCAGAAGAAGGAGTAGAATATTTTAATCTTATACTAAAGAGAAATATTCCCTCTTAATGAAGTAAGAGTGAATGGTCTAACAAATGAATGAACACATTGCATGTCCCTTAAGCTACACAAGAGCAGAATCCTGCAAAAATCAATTGTCTGATAGCTGGGGGACATTGGTTTCCATGTGATTGCATTAGCTGGGTTGACAGAGACTTCAAGAGCACAGATGTGTGATATGTTCTAACCTAATTAAAAATATTTATGGAAAAAAATGCACTAATACTGTGGCAAACATGTACAGTATAAGAACCAATATGATTCCTTAAAACATAATTTTGGATTGATTCGTGCGTGCAAAAGAAGGAGAAAATTAACAGAAATTCTGATGAAATGCATAAGTGTGTCTGTGTATGTGTTTGTGTGTCTTTGTATAGTAGTTCTGAAAACCAATCTGTATAAAAGTCTCTACAGCTATTGGACATAAATGGATATTGATATAAAGTCAAACCTCAAAGATTTAAGATGTGGTCACTTAGTTTTATTTCATGTTGTCTTGAAGGGGTTATTTATTGAATCTGCACTATCTGGACCATTTTGGGAATTAAAGGCAATAAACAAAACAGTGAAATCTGTGTGAAAAGATGAATCTACACAATCAGGAATGATACTGTAGAAAATTTTGGAGCTAATGATACATTCGTTTGTTTTTGTAACTACAATATTTGTTTGACTCTGTATAAATGTCATGATAAGTTTCTTCTATCTCGATTTTCTCCAGGCCCTCAGATACAGGAAAAACAGATGATTTGAGCATATGGATTCCACTGTGGTTCTATAAAGATGATATCATTTATGTTAGTATAGTTCACATTTCTTCCTATTATGTGTTAGGCTTTTCATACATTGCTCTTGTGTTTTCTTGCAGATGGGAGAAAAGTGTGCTTAAAAAAATAGGTCTAGTTGAATATGGACATAGACAATTTCATCACTAGTTATCATAAAGCTTATAGCTATACCTTTAAGAAGAGGGCTATAAGTTGACTAAAATGTTTTTTATGATGATGATAATAATCTGAATATATGTAGGAATACATTCTACTATTATGATAGAATTAAGTACACTTTAACAACATGGGGTATGTGTGTGAATATATGTTATACCATCCCAATGTATGTGTAGTAAGTTAGCTTTTGCACTTGTATGAGGACTTTTCTTTCCAAAATAGACAATTAATGGGAAGCACATTGCAACATTGCATGCCATTTCTTCTGAAACATCCTCAGGTTTCTATTGCACAAGAGAGGACAAAACCAAGTTAGAAAAGATAACTCTAAAATTAGGTTGTCACATTTTCCCTCTGTAAACATGGTCCTTTTCATCTGATAATCTTTATTTGTCCTTAGGCTGTCATATAGGTATATACTACAGCTATGTATGCAATTGGTTGTATTTCTTATCAATCAGCTTCTCTTAGCAGATCTTTGCTTTTCTTTAATCAGATTTGTCTGAAGCAACTTGCAAATGCAGATCATGGGAAATCTATTACTTGGGAATTTCTGAGGTAATCCTAAATAGATTATACTTTAGGGAAGGTTATAGGAACCAATGGACTAATTCTACAATTTACCAGACATCAACAGCTTTTGTAATCAAGGAATTATTAATCATAGCAGTGCAATGAGCAAATAATTTGCTGTTATACATTACTCTGTTGCATCAAGGTGTTTAGATCAGTTTACTCCCCACTGTTTGGTTTGCATTTAATGCTGCTAATCAACAGAGTATGATTGATGACTGAAAGCACTATAATGGCTCCTGTTCCTGCATTGGCTTGGACAATTTGGAGATAATTATGATTAGCATTCAACTTGCACTGGAGTTATTGGTAACAATAGCATCAGACTAATTTTTTTATGTTTGGTTCCTACTATGACTTCTAATTACATTTTACAAGTTACATATGTGTTATGGGATATTCCTTTTTTTCCATTATTCCATTATTTTGTGACTGGACTGGACAGCATTTAAATTTTGAGTGAATTATTAGCTTCAAGAGACTTGTGTACCTGCACCAGAAAATATATGCATAGATTTATTCTGGTTCCTGCAATATTAAGATAGTGTAATAGACTTTAGACTTTTCTGACATTGCTTGGCTATTTTCTTGGTGTTATTCACAAATGCATTGGTGTCAATATTTAAAATCCTCCTGCTCATTAGAAACTATTTAGAAGCATCCTTGAAAATATAATGCATTAAGGTGACAGGATGGTATCCCCAAATATTATCATGCAGAGATATTCTTCAGAATGAGTAGTTAAAGATACATCATAAATAATGATGGTGATACCAACATGCAGTGGTATAAGTGTTGCATCTTTTTAATGTTGTGTGATTTTTTCAATCTTTTTAAACCTGAAAGAAGTGGTTGATTTTAATAGGTTATCTTGCAACTCACCACAGCAGCTGCATTTTTTTTGCAGCTTCATATAGAAGTGTGAAAAAAGACACTGCTGCTTTAAAGAGTAGCTGCATTAATGCACTTGCATGTTCTAGAGAGGAAAAACAATTCCCCAAATTTAGGGGTAACCATCATACATTATTTTCTTTTTCCCAGCCCCAAGTAATTTTTATTTATTTCTGCTCTACCAAGTGCTGGTCTGCAGCATATTTCTTCTGTGCTAGTTCCTTACTCTTGATAGTCAATTATAAACTATTAGAAACTATTTATTTAATCAATTTCTTCATTGTCAGTTCTAAGGCTGGTGTTATAGCTGTTATTAGTTGGCTTTCTTTCTATCTGCTCTTAGTCCTGGTGTGCTTACTTGACTTCATTATTACAACTGGAGATCATTTGCTCATTCAACTATCAAAACAACTAATAACATTAAAACAAAGTATAACATGCTCTCACCAGTGACCATTTTGGTAGTGATAGTCACGTGCCAATAGCCATGTTGAACAACACTGTTTTAATTACTTTTATAAAGACAAAGATTAGGCTACAGCTATACCACTTGGGAGAAGCCATTGCAACAACAAGGGTCACCATAAACATTGCCTCCACTGCCCTCCCCCCAACAATCCATTGGATGAAATCTACTTGATCACCTTTTCCAAAAATAAACTGGTTTTATTTGGAGAGCACAGTTTCCAAAACTATGAAGGTGTGAAGAATTTTTTGGTTACATTGTTATAAAAAAAATCAACCTCTTCCAAAGTTTCATTGTTATTGTTCATTTGGGTTCATTTTGGTATTTGGATTTCAGAGCAAGTGTATACATTAAGATTGGCTTAGCAACCTAAAGGTGCTAGGAACCAAGCCATATTTTATAGTTTTGACTTGTATCCATATATCAATCAATCAGAATAGAGTTGGAAGATCTTCTAGTTCAATTACCTGCTCAAGCAGGATAGGTAAAGGTAAAGGTTCCCCCGCACATGCGTGCTAGTCGTCTCCAACTCTAGGGGCCGGTGCTCATCTCCGTTTCAAAGCCGAAGAGCCAGCGCTTGTCCGAAGACGTCTCCATGGTCATGTGGCCGGCATGACTAGATGCCAAAGGCGCACGGAACGCTGTTACCTTCCCACCGTGGTGGTCCCTATTTTTCTACTTGCATTTTTTACGTGCTTTCGAACTACTAGGTTGGCAGAAGCTGGGACGAGTAACAGGCACTCACTCTGTTACGCGGCACTCGGGATTCAACCCACCAAACTGCCGACCTTCTGATGGACAAGCTCAGCCTCCTAACCCACTGAGCCACCACGTCCCTTTCAAGCAGGATACCCTATACCAGGGGTAGGCAACCTCGGCTCTTTTATGACTCATGGACTTCAACTCCCAGAATTCCTGAGTCAGCTGACTCAGGAATTCTGGGAGTTGAAGTCCATGAGTCATAAAAGAGCCAAGGTTGCCTACCCCTGCCCTATACCATTTCAGACAGGTAGCTGTCTAGTTTTTCTTAAAAACCTCCAGTGATGAAGCACCTATAACTTCTGATTGTTGTTAGAAAGTTTCTCCTTAGTTCCAGGTTGCTTTTCGCCATGAGCAGTTTCCATCTATTGCTTCTTGTCTTGCCTTCTGGTGCTTTGGAAAATAAATTGATCCCCTCTTCTTTCTCTGCAGCCCCTCAAACACTGGAACACTGCTATCATGTTTCCCTTAATCCTTCTTTTCACTAGATTGGACACACCCAATTCCTACAACCATTCTTCATATGTTTTAGCCTCCAGCCCCCTAGTCATCCTAGTTGTTTTTCTCTGCACTCTTTCCAATGTCTCAATATCTTTTTAATATTGCTTTGATCAAAACTGGATGCAGTATTCCAGGTGTAGTCTTACTAAGGATTTATAAAGCGGTACTAATACTTCATGTGATTTTGATTTAAGTACTCTATAAGTCACTAATATAGCTCCTGAAAATCTGTATGATATAACCACAGTGGCTTCCTCTTGCTAGGAGGTAGTCTATCAAATTTTGCACTTTTGAATATTCTTCAAAGACAATGTAATGTAAAGTACATTATAGTAGTCTAATTTTAAGAGATGTGAGCATGAATCATTGTTGCCAAGTCCTCTGACTCCAACTTCAGCACCAATTGGCAAACTAGCTGAAGCTGGGCAAACACATCATGATTAATGTGTTCCCTTGCTGCAAATTCAGCAGTAACAATAACTCCAAGAAAATCTCCAAGTCACAGGCCTGTTCCTTTTAAGTTGGGATAGAAAACTACCAGCCTAGTCAGAGTAAGGTTTGATGCATTGGAAAGTCTTAAGGGTATTCATCAATTTTCTTCAGTGTGAAAAACAAAATTGTCTAGAAGATAATCTACTGAGGGGTCCTTGGTGCTCTCTGAGCTTGGTTGTTTTCTTGCAGACATTACCCAAACTAGCACAGATGATGTTACCTGGTTTGGGTAATGAAACATTTGCAAGAGTACAACCAAACACAGAGAGTACCAAGAATCCCTTATTTGAACACAGAGCTACACTTATTCTTCCTTACTGAGATAATCTACTGTTTTGCAATGCCTATTTCAATGTTTACATTATTATATTAATTTGAAAATGGTACTATATATAATTTAATTCCTTTACAGTACAGTAGGAAAGTGCTTTGTGAATACATTTATTTTTATAGACACATCTGCACATTTTTGTTACTGCTGGATTCTAGATCTACTTACTTTCATTTCATACAGGTGTAAGGCAGATATTAGCATATGGCTGCCAGGAAATAGACAAGATAATGGATTTCTAGTTGGTTTTAATGGACCTCTATCATCTCTTGCTTCATATTGACCATTATATATTTATGGTCTTCATTATATTAGAACAGATTATATTATTTTGTGGTGTACATAGGACTTCCTAGAGAAGTGTCTATGGGGTTTCTCAATCATCCAGGTCATGGTTATTGGGAACTGAAGAGCCTTCTTGGATGAAAAGCAAAATGTTTTCAAGAAAAAACTTAGAATGTCCAGTTGCCTTTTGGAAAAGCATATTTGGTAATTCTTAGAGATGTATTGTAGACAATTTTGCCATGCTTTCTACTTGAAGCTACTGGGTTACTTTTTCAAGAGTTTTGGAGCTATCAATATATGAATGACATCTTTTCCTGTTTGCATTATAATTCATGGAAGTGGTTGATGTTCTGCATCAATGTCTAGTTCTTGGTGTAGATTAATATGGGTGTACAAACTGAAAGGGTCCAAAGAGGGGTGTTTGAAAACTGGATCATGTGGATTGAACTACACTCTGTACTCTTAGATTCACTTTTAAACTTGACTGATTCGGTTTCCAGTGTAGTCAAATATGTTTTGTTCAATTGGTGCTCCGATTCTGCCTTATGGATATCTGTTCCAGTCACAAGGATCTTGTTAACAGGTTATTAGCATTACTGCAGTATACTTTTCTTGCAGACCACTTGAAAACTTCATCTGATTTAAAATCCCCCAGTCATGTAATTGACCAGGGCCTGTTATAGCAAACATTTAACTTACAACAACTACTGTGAATGAGAGTTGATTTGGAGACATAAATCAATTAAACTATTTTAAAACCTTTGTCTTCTTAGAGGTAGCCTTGCACTAGCAATTAAAATTTTTAAGAACATATTAAACTAATTTGTCTGTTTTTTTTCTGTATTTCAAAAATCATTGGTAATTGCATTTGGAAAATCAAATTAGACATATTGTATATCTGGACATTTACTAGTATCTATATTTACTTGTGTATGTTTATGTGTATCATATACCTATGTCATATATCAAGGTATCTAGACCAGTGAAACTTAAATGCTTCTGTTTGTTTTTCATAAATCAAATTGTAAATATGAATAACACTTTACGATTAAGTTCTATAAGTAGGCCTTGATTAATACATTTTAAGGCCTGAGACAAAGAAGATGGTATCCATTATATGTGACAAAGATGGAGTTATTCTCTCCAGCATTGATGATGGGATCTCATTTTTCGTTGTTTCTGAGAGCAGCAGGATAAGTCCCCAGGGCAGGTCACCTGGGTCCATTAATCTCTGGGCATCTCCCCATGTCAAGCCAAAGCCTCAAGTCTACCTATTAGTGTGCCCAATTTATCTATTGTACATGAAAGTTTACAAATGTCAAAATTATAGGGATGTTTTTAAAAACTGTCCATTATTTGTTTTGTCAATTTTTTTTAAAGCATGGGGTTACTGTTCAAAGAATGGGGCTCTCTAATAATTCCTACCCATTTCTTTAGAAGTGTTCACTGTCAGTTTAGAACAGTGTGGAGAATAATTGGAATAAAAAAGTTTTAAATGCATCTATGCACACCTAAATTAGCAGAGCACATAAATTCACTAGATTACAGGTATCAAACTCAATCACGTCACATGGCATATTGTGATATATTGTGTTTTTTTTGCCTTTGTGGACCTGGGGCGGGTATGGCCTGCTCATGACGCATATGGCCCACAGACTGCCAGTTTGACACCCTGTACTAGATGGACAGTAACTTCCTTCCATTGCATCTGTTTCTGTCATGCTATTCTTCTGTGTATTCATTCACCATAAAAGATAATGATTTCATTTAATAATGTATTGTTTTGGGGGTAATAGAATAATGACTTGTAATGGAACTACTATGTAGGTAAATTATGAATTTAATTTGAACCACAGACAAACCAGCATATGGCTGTTGGAAGCTTTCTGCATGTCTAGACTATGATAGACACCTAGTTGTCAGTTTTGAATAGTTTGGATACTGTTTTTAATTTTGTTTTCCAATTTCCAAAGGTTCTTGCTGTTCTTACTAATTCTAAGGCTGCTTTTGAATTTTGTTTCGTGCTGTCTTCAAGCTTACTTTATTGTTAGAATATGATAAGAAATTCTACTGTTGTTATTTATTTACTGTGTTTTTTCAAATCTCTTTCCTTCTTCATTGCTCTAAAACTCACCAGACTGTCTCTTCAAGTTTCTTAAAGAAGAAGAGCTATTGGAGGAATTGTCTTATCATGTATTTCTTTGAGTTTGAAGCAGTTTGAAGCAGCCTGCAGTTTGAAAAACCAGGCTGACTAGGATTCTTCTAGAAATGGTTGTGCAAGGAATAAGAGAATGTATACATTCCTTCTCTTAGTCATTCAGTAGGTAAAAGAATATCGTGAGAATTTCTCTGGAAAATTTTCTTTTGAAAAAAAAATGTCTGAATCAATCTTTTTATGCCTTTTTATTAGTATTATCTCATGAATCACTAACTGAAGCAAGTAAGTGATTAGTTTATCTCACTAAAATTATGGAGAGTATAAGAAAACAAGATCCATCTTCCTCAGCAAATGGGCTGGATTCTAATTCTTACCATCCCCCAACAAGCATATAAAATATTGGAAGATCATTCCCCATGTTGGAGAAGACATAGTAGAGGGGACATCAAGTTACAGAAGACTAGTTTATTATAAGCTGATACATTTTTAATATAGACTTTTAGTATGGCTGCTTTGCTGTCTCTTTTTAATGCTTTTCACTTTGTTGTGCTGCTGAGTCATTGGCAAAAGAATGTTTTATTTGCACCCTGCTGATTAGAGAAGATAGCTAAATTAATGGAGTGTATTATACTACATTCCTGACTTGATGTAAGCTGATTCTGTCAGTGCAGAGAAAGGAAGTATCAGCTGGACATGGACTTAAAATATATGTAACTAAACCTGCCTGCACTTTGCTCTCTGGACAAAAAAATCCCAGAAGCTTTCTGTAATGAATGTTATTTTGGATACTTTATTTTTCATTTTGTGCTGCAGGCACTATCTCAGCAGTCACTCAGGAGCCTTTCACAATGTTAAATTTGGAGTCATCATCTTAGGTTGCAGTCTGTACAGACTTGTCAATACTAAACGGAATTTAAATGGTCCAAAAGATATTCTCTCTGTCTTTTTCAAATAACTTCCAGAAATTATATAGTGAGGGACAGAAACTGATCTGTGAAACACAATCCATCCCCTTCAATGTATTATTTATTAAAATTGCTTATAGTGTCTTTCAGGCATCAACCTTCTCTAGATAGGTTGATGCCTGATATATATATACAGTGCATTTTTTGTAAAAGAAAAAGGTGCCGGAAGCTAGGCCATATAGAACCTTGTCTTTCTTCTAAAAGGTTGGGCATTTTTCCTAACTTTGTGTCATATGTATATTTGTGTTGAAATGTAGTCCAGAATCACAGTAGAGAAGAGCTCATTCCCACAGGACAAGAGAAGGACAAGAGAAGGTGGAGCTTGGAACATCTGGGGAGAAAGAGATGTGATATTAGTGTTGTGATATAGAGGAGGGAATGAATTTGAATGAAATAATAATAATATAAGGATAATCTGAAACTTTATGGAAAATCAGAAATCAAAATCCAATCCTTGACAAATACTGTAAGACTTTTTAGCACATTTAATTGGCCTACAGATATGTGCAACAATAGTAACTAATCGGGGTAAAATCATAGATAGTAATGGAATTGAAATCTCAAATGACCAAACTATCAGGAGCCATCAGGACGAAGCCTACTAGTATCTGGGCATTTCACAGTTAAATAGCTTAAAACATGGAAAAAATTAAAAATGCAATTAGTAAAGAATTCACCCTAAGATGAAAAAATTGTTAAACAAAAACCTGAATGATGGAAACAATACCTGGGTCATACTTGTGATATGATATACTGTTAGTATTGTTAACTGGACACAACCTAAACTTGATGGCGTGGACTGAAAAACAAGAAAGCTAATGACTGTTCACTATGCATTACATCCTCTTAGTTTCAGTGATAGATTATACCTGCCCTGTAAAAATGGATGCAGTGATTTACTTCCAGTTAAACAATTGAAGAAAAAAATTATGCATTGGCTGATTACACAAAAAAAAAACACAGTCAAGAATAAGCATGGATGCAAGTTAAAAATGGAAACTTACTGAATGTGCAAAAAGCCAAACATGAATATTGAAATAATGTAATAAAAACATGAACAGAATGCTGGCTAGGAAATGTATTAGGTAAAGGTAAAGGTTCCCCCGCACATGCGTGCTAGTCGTTTCCGACTCTAGGGGCCGGTGCTCATCTCCGTTTCAAAGCCGAAGAGCCAGCGCTTGTCCAAGGACGTCTCCGTGGTCATGTGGCTGGCATGACTAGACACCAAAGGCGCACGGAACGCTGTTACCTTCCCACCGTAGTGGTCCCTATTTTTCTACTTGCATTTTTACGTGCTTTCGAACTGCTAGGTTGGCAGAAGCTGGGACGAGTAACAGGCGCTCACTCTGTTACACGGCACTTGGGATTCGACCCGCTAAACTGCCGACCTTCTGATTGACAAGCTCAGCGTCCTAACCCACTGAGCCACCGCGTCCCTCGGAAATGTATTACATGGTCAATTTCTATATAAGATAGAGGGGGAAATGAATAAATAATGGCTTACAGCTGCAACATTAAAAAAAAGAAAAGAAATTGAAGGCTCAGTTTTGGTTGCTCAAGACCAAGCTATTCAACCCAATGCAATCAAAGCCAGAATTGACAAAATGATTGAAAGTGCAGATTGTGCAAAGAAGCAAAAAATATAGTAGATCTTACAATCAGTTTGTACAAGATGTTTACACAAACTGATTACAAACAACAACATACTGCAGTGGCCAAAATGATTCACTGGAATATCTGTAAAAATTATCGGATGCCAGTAATGAAAAATTGGTGAGAACATATAGTTCAAAAACTAGTTGAAAATAAGCAGGTTAAAATATTATGGGATTTCTAAATACAAACTGATAAAGTCTTGACACACAACACACCAGATTTAACTGGGGTTGAAAAGGAGAATGGATAATTGATGTGGTGTCAATCACAGAAAATCAGGAGCCAAGGCAATTCAAATGAATCCAGGTTTATTGCATGCTAACACTCTGTAGGGACGCAGTGGCTCAGTGGGTTAGGATGCTGAGCTTGTCGATCAGATGGTCGGCAGTTTGGTGGGTCGAATCCCGAGTGCCGCGTAACAGAGTGAGCGCCTGTTACTCATCCCAGCTTCTGCCAACCTAGCAATTCGAAAGCACATAAAAATGCAAGTAGAAAAATAGGGACCACTACGGTGGGAAGGTAACAGCGTTCCGTGCGCCTTTGGTGTCTAGTCATGCCGGCCACATGACCACGGAGACGTCCTTGGACAAGCGCTGGCTCTTCAGCTTTGAAACGGAGTTGAGCACTGGCCCCTAGAGTTGGAAACGAATAGCACACATGTGCGGGGGAACCTTTACCTTTAACTTTTTAACACTTTGTACAAGTATCTGAACTACTAACAGTTAAGGCAAATTGGCAGTAGGTCAAGGTCAACGGAATTCAAGTAGGCTGGACTCAACACTGATGATGCACTTTACCCCTCCCTCTGGGTCAGCCTGGTCATCGGGCAATACCAAAGGACAGTAGAAGACAGAGAATTATAAAAGATCATTAAATATCAAGATCTGAAAATCAAAGTTGAAATATTGTTACATAAACTGACTATAGCGGTCCAAACAGGATACAGGGTGCCATACAAAAAAAATGATGGACAGCACTTAAAAAATATGTGGATTGACAAACTTTTCATCTATTAATTACAAAAGGCCACATTTCTTGGATTTGCACATATATTAATATATTACAACATCCAAGGTTCTTGGGAAGAACTCAATGCATATGAAGGCCAACACCATTTAAATTTCTGGCAGCTGAGATTTCACATTTTTTGCATGTAATAAAAATGTATTAAACTTGTATGCTTACTGTCAGTGTCTCTAAGTAGTACACAACAAAAAACCTATAGTAAAACTAATAAAATGTAAAAATTAAACAGATGGCAAGTACAATGAAGGGAGAGAGGTCTCACTCCCAAAGGTCAGTCCTACATGACAAGACTTGACTCAGATGTAAGAAAAAGAATTCATATTTAATGTGAATAAAAACAATCCAAACAATTGCATACATGAAATCTCCTGTACATCTTTAAACAAGAGCCCAGAGGAATATTTAAATTAGCAATCACCAGAAGAATTAGAAATTAATCTTAGAAGTTTAGAAATATTTAGGATGGGAATGTGACTGCTTCATAGATATCCATGTACATAGGTAAAAAAACTGGTTAGTAATACATTTGTGTGCAATTTGAGAGTTATTTATGGAAGTTAAAAGAATTAACTTGAAAAGAAAATGTATTGCAATAATAATAATAATAATAATAATAATAATAATAATAATAATAATAATAATAATAATAATAATAATAATAATAATAATAATAATAATAATAATAATAATAATAATAATATTTGTATACCGCCCTTCTCCTGAAGGACTCAGGGCGGTGAACAGGGCAATAAATAGTAAAATACAGAAATACAAAAATTAAGAATGAATTAAACCAAGAGCCCAGTATTTCAGAACAATAAGTTAAAATACATTTAAAACATTAAAACAATAATAAAACCCAAAACCCATCACCCATCAGGCCAGGCCGGCTTGTTCAAACAAGTAAGTCTTTAGATCCCGTTGGAAGGAGCGAAGGTCGGGCGCCATCCGGAGCTCAACTGGTAAACGGTTCCACAAATCCGGCGCACCCACAGAGAAGGACCTCCCCCTGTGGGCCACCAGATGACATTCTCTGACCAGTGGCACCCTGAGGAGGCCCTCTCTGTGGGAGCGCACTGGGCGGAGGGAAGTTGATGCCGGCAGCAGGTGCTCCCTAAGGAACTCCGGACCCATGCCATGTAGGGCTTTAAAGGTCATTACCAGCACCTTGAATCTCACCCAGAAGACAACTGGCAGCCAATGCAGCTCACAGAGCAAAGGTGTAACATGGGAGTATCGGGAGACTCCCAACACAACTCTCGCAGCTGCATTCTGTACCAGTTGGAGCCTCCGAGTGGTCCTCAAGGGCAGCCCCATGTAGAGAGCATTGCAGTAGTCTAAACAAGAGGTCACGAGCGCATGAGTGACCGTACGCAAGGCATCCCGGTCTAGATAGGGCCGCAACTGGCGCACCAGGCGAACCTGGGCGAAGGCCCCCCTAGTCACAGCTACTATATGATCTTCTAAAGAAAGCTGTGAATCTATGAGGACTCCCAAGTTGCGAGCCCTATCTACAGGGGGTAATAGCTCACCCCCCATAGAAAGAGATGGAATATTCTGAATATCCTGAGATGCCAGTACGCACAGCCACTCAGTCTTGTCAGGGTTGAGTCGAAGCCTGTTCCTCCCCATCCAGACCCGAACCGCCTCCAGGCAACAGGACATCACGTCGAGGGCATCACTGGGGTGGTTTGGGGTCGAAATAAAAAGCTGGGTATCATCAGCATACTGGTGATACCCAACTCCAAAACCACGAATGATCTCACCCAGCGGTTTCATGTAGATGTTGAACAGGAGCGGCGAGAGGACCGACCCCTGAGGAACTCCACAAACAAGAGGCCTCGAGGTCGACCTCTGCCCCCCTGTCAACACCAACTGCGAACGTCCCAGGAGATAGGAGGAGAACCACTGAAGAACCGTGCCTCCCACTCCCAATCCCCTGAGACGCCACAGCAAGATACCATGGCCGATGGTATCGAAAGCCGCTGAGAGGTCTAATAGGACTAGGACAGAGGAATATCCCCTGTCCCGAGCCCTCCAGAGATCATTCACCAGAGCGACCAATGCCATCTCCGTGCTGTATCCGGGCCTGAAACCCGATTGGTACGGGTCTAGATAATCTGCTTCATCCAGAACCAGAGGGAGTTGATGCGCCACCACGCTCTCAACAACCTTCATGAGAAAGCGAAGGTTGGAGACCGGACAAAAATTGTTTAACACAGCTGTGTCCAAGGTAGGCTTCTTGAGGAGAGGTCTCACCACCGCCTCCTTCAAGATGGCAGGGAAACTACCGTCACTCAGAGATGCAGATATAACCACCTGGAACCAGCCTCGTGTCCCCTCCCGAGCCCCGTAAACCATCCAGGAGGGGCACGGGTCCAATAAGCACGTGGTGGAGCTCAGCCTCCCCATAATCCTGTCCACTTCCTCCGGAGTCACAGGATCGAACTCCTCCCAGATAACATTGACAAGACCACCCATGTCCTGATCGTCAGACTCTGCCCAGTCGGAGTCCAAACCGGTCCGAATCAGTATACCAATTGATTCCATCTATTTTGCTTTCTCTTGGTTGTTACCTTCCAAACGTTACAGTATATATACATCATTTTTCAGAAAGATTTCTTTGTAGTCACATTGTTGTAGTTGATTAATAAACTTGAAAGGTGACTTGTTCAAAATGTATCTTTATTATTTTGGCTTGGAAAGAAGCAAAATGTGCTGTGAAGGCGACTAAAGTAGATTAGATTGACTATTTATCTTCTAGAAGATAGATTAGCTTTTTCCAAATGAGACTAATGACTGTATGTGCACTTGGGTATATTTTGGCCTAGAAATAAATAGAGAAGGTATCAATCATGCTTAGTTCTGAGTAGACAGAATTGTATATTTTCTTCCCTAAATTTTCTTTACTCACCGTGAATGTCTTATAACTTACATGAAAATCAGATGAATTTTTGTTTACTTGCTTGAAAAAAAAGTTAAACTGAAACCATTACAGAAACCAATTTACAACAATTTGGGGAAATGATTTTCACTGAGAAATGTAGGAATGTGAGAATGTTTATTCTGTTTACTGATTTAGATTAAGCATATGATAAAGACTTGAATTCTGAAATTGAAGATTGTTGCTGCATGTCTTAATAAAGGTGTACAACAGGAGTATAGCATGTGTGAGAATAAGCAGCATGCTTAGCTGGTTCAATACCATGCATAAAGTAAGACAAGAATATTGTATGATGCATTTTTGATTGTTCAGTGTAGTTATGCAAAGTATAAAAAATGCTCATGGTTAGAATTATATTGTTTGAGGATAGGTAAATAGATGAACCATTGTTTTCATATGAGTTGCTGCTGGCCAAGAATACAAACAACATGCAGAAAGTTGTCAAAGATTATGGATTTGAAATTCAATGAATGATTGCAAGTCATGCATACATAGAATAAATTAATTTAAGAGCATGAATGTTTGCACCTTGGCAGATTACTTATTGAAAATGGAAAACATAGATGGAGAAGACATATTACAATGTGCAAAAGTTAAAAAAGTTATGGGATGCTTTTATAAGATTTGTGGACAGAAGGATGTGCTTATATTTTTATGTGCAAATCAGAATTGAAAATGTCAGGAGAAACCTAAAAATTACTTTAGTGCAGTGGGAATGGGGTACTTATGTCTGGGATAAAACTAGAGGTGGGAGGATGAAAAAAATGAGTCATGAATGTGAACTAAAAATGAGTGGTATGAAATAAATATGATAAAGAACTTTGGACATATATAAGGAAAAAAAATGCAAACCAAAAGAATGAAGGAAGAATGAATGAGTTGAGAGGAAGGCTACTCAGCCAATCAGCCAGTTTATTAGTCTACAAGCAAAGTGTCCATCAATGTGTCCATGAATGTCTTAATAGAAAGTAAATCAGATTTAGACAAAGTTAAAATGTGTTTATAAAACAAATTGATTAGAACCCATGATTAAGCTCCCAAAGGAGCAATCTACGTCTGTGTTATAATCTCTAAAATTATATAAAATTTGAAAGCATTGAAAATTACAAAAATGTGATAGAATCTAAAATTTAAGTAAAACTTAGTATATAAAATCTACAAAAAAGAAATCATATATTGAAAAAAATGAATAATATACATTTGTTTTGTGGAAACGTGGCCTACCAAAATCCTGCAGCACTTCCATGCTGCTACACAAAGTTCAAATATATGTGCTGTAACAAAATGGTCATTTATGAGCAGCATCTAAGCCTAGACTAAGTCTCAGCAACGAGGGTATTTGCTAATCAGAGGGAAGATCAATCTGGTTCTGATACCTCTGTAAAAGGAGCAACGATGAAAAGCACGTTCTGTGGTTTCCACTTTTCAGAATGAAGGGGCAGAA
Source organism: Vipera berus (assembly GCF_964194415.1). Lineage (NCBI taxonomy): Eukaryota > Metazoa > Chordata > Lepidosauria > Squamata > Viperidae > Vipera > Vipera berus. The sequence continues at coordinate 18,093,073 of NC_138206.1, forward strand.
TCTTTTAGCCAATGGTCCTTTTTAAATATATGCTACATAATACAGCAAAAGGAAAAGCATGACATTGCTCAAGAGACCAAGCTATTTTTTGGCTTCCGGTTTGCGCGCCCGGTGCTTCTGGACACGCAGGAACAGTCCGCTTCCTGCCGTCCGTTTCTTTCTTTTTTGGAGGACCCTGAAAAGGGTCAAAAATCACCCTGGAGGGGCGATTACCGAGAGGAGGACTTCCCTGCAATCGCGGAAGGGTGGCAGCCCTCCGTTTGAATCCGGGACAATCTCCTTTGGCCCAAAGAAGAGACCGGCCATAAAGATGGCTGATCACTAAGCCGCTCCCTGCCGAAAGCCAAAAGCACTACCCAGCACTAAGAAGCAATCTGAAGGACCTGGGTGAGCCTTTACCTTTCCTATTCCCTTAACCATCCTCCTGTGAGACTTTCCTGAAAATTTCTTTCCCCATCTTTTGAAAAAATGGCGAATATCTACTCCGGGAACAAATCTTAAAGCCTTCAAGCTTTAAAAGAAATTTAATTAATTCAGCAAAAAATCTAAGCAATTTCATCTGTATTTACTAAAAAGTTCCTATTTTTTGCTCCTATCCTATTTTTTCTCTAAGCTGTGAATTAAGGAAAAAAATTGGACTAAAATTACAAAAGCTCTATATTAATTTGGGGGGAGGGAAGTTTTTACATTACATTTTATATGTCATTGATGACATCTTGTGGCAAAACCTGGTACAGCAACTAAATTTCTTTTTTCTGTTGTAAGAGCTGACTGAATAACAGAGCTGTCCTTGACATTATTCTTAAAGATAGGTTTGGGAACACCTGGCACTGAAAACAACTCTTTTAGAGGTGGATAATCCTTCATTCTTATTAAAATAGCCTCCATGGAAGATTTAGCTGCAAACAATAATGAAATGGATGAATATATCCAACCACTTGACTATAAACTGATACTAGACACGATTTTGGAAATGACAGAGCAAATTAAAGCCAAACTGCAAGAAAAATCTGACAACTCAAAGCCACCAAATCAAATTCTGACTTTAAATGAGGAAAAGATAACCCAAAACCAAATAGAAGTGGAAACTAACACTAAAATAGGAGATTTCAAAGAACAACAAAAGCAACCTACAGAAAACCTTAAAGTCCAAACTTTAATGGCAGCTACAAAACTCACAACTCAAAAAGCAACAGCACCTGAAGAAAGCAATGCTAAGAATGAAGACACTAAAGGCCTTCAAATACACTATATTGAGAATTCAACTAATCAAATGACAACCATAACACCAGCTACTACTTTCTACCTAACCCAGATAGAATTGGAAGAACAAAAAGACTTGACTGATCTAATGACAACTATATTACATCAATCATCAAAAACTGAACTATCAAAGCAAAACTACAATGACTACAAAGGGGACATTTTCCTTGCAAAATTGACATTTGGATACGTTCCCTGGATTCAAATAAGGGCTATAGGAAGAAAGGAAGATACATTTGAGAAGGGAAGCCTGTTTGGCACAAAAGGAAGGCAAGAGTTAGATTTAAAAAACTGAACTTGTTTCTTTTTTTGGGATTCCTAAAGATAGAGTATAAAAATACCTTTCAATGGATTAAGGGGAATCTCTAAAAAATATAACTGATTCTACATTTAGCTTTTAGATCTGTAAGGGAAAACAAAAGTAAGCTCTTAGAATATAATTCTGAACTATACTATAGAATTTGGAATGATATATCAAAAGATAGTATTTTATCAAGACGTACAGTTAAGATGACTTATAGAATATATTAGTTGTTACTTTTGAACTATATTATAGAATCTAGAATTTTATATGTAAAAGATAGTATTTTAATAATTGTTGAATGGTTAAGATAAAAATATACTTCTAATAATTGGTGATTTGTTAAGATGAAAACTAGACTTTAATGGTAAAACATAAGAATGTTTTGTAACAAACAATGTAAGTTTTGTAGACAAAAGAATTATTCTTTATTGAAACAGGGAATTGTGGGTTACCCCAAAATTAAGCTTTCTTTTGTATACTATAGGCTATTCCAGAATATTCTATTGCAATTAGATAAAATTTAAAAACAGGTTATTGATATGTATTAGTGAAAATATATTGAAAATTTTGTTAATTGACTAGGTACAACTAGAAGTGTATTAACTTGACTATTTTGAGTACGTGATAACTAAGGGAATCAGAGAGGGAATCCCTGTTGATGTAACCTGAACTATTTACAACTTGTTATTTGTTATTTTAACCACCCAACCACCATATTGCTTCACAAATACATGTATATGTAAATATAAAAAAAATCAATAAAACTTGTATTAAAAAGAACAGAGACAAAGCTTTTTGATGGATGGGTGTTTCTAGCTCTGTCAGGTAGCTAGCAGCAGCAGTGACAGTAAATCCGTTGTGTGCTGATGACCAGAAGGCCGGGACCTGCTCTAGATCTGCCGATGTTCTATATTGTTTATCCTTTGCTTCAGGATTTTTTTCACCTGCTCATGCTCCATCTGAAGAACCAAGAAGGCAGAGAAGCCCAGATTTAGAAATTTACATTCCACAGCTTTAATCCAGGTAGATTGAAAGTTGTCATGGAGGATTAATGATGCTAAGCCTAGAGGAAAAAAGCTAAGCTTTAGCCAAAAGTTTTGGGATGCAAGATACAAACTTGCCTCAACTTTTATCATAACTGTTTCCAGTCATAGATATGCATTGGGACATAGTGGCACAGTGGTTAGAATGCAGTATTGCAGGCTAACTGTGCCACAGCCTGGAATTTGATTCTCATAGGGCTCAAGGTTGGCTCAACCTTCCATCCTTCTAAGGTCAGCAAAATGAGGACCCAGATTGTTGGGGGCAATGTGCTGACATTGTAAACTGCCCTGCCAAATGCATTATGGAGTGGTATACTGTATAAATCTTGGTGCTATTGCTATTGCTATAGTGAGGTATCTGGAAAGCTGCTCTGATGATTTTGGATTGTACCCTATGTACCCATAGAGCAATTATGCAAGTGTCTTACCCTGAAAAGGCTTAGTTATGGCTGGGACATAATTTCCTCCCTTGGAGAGAAAAAATTAAGTATAGTATCCGCAGATCTTTGTCCAGTGGCAGAAACCTATTCCCAGTGAGCTGTCCTTGAGACGGTGTCATGTGTAACCACTCCTAAATACTTTTGTTTTGCTTGAAGACGTTTTGCTTCTTATCACAGAAGAACTGAAGAAGCTTCTTGGGATGAGAAGTAAAATGTCTTCAAGCAAAAACACAGACCAGTTGCCTTTTGAAAAAGCACCTTTGGATCAAGGCCATATACATTGTGTTCCTTCCTTTTTCTTTCTTTCTTTCTTTCTCACAAGCTTGTGAAGTAGATTGGGCTGGAGAGAATGATTTCTTGAAAGTCACATGGTGAGCTTCTATGGCTGATGGTGGAGTAGAATTTGGACCTTTCCACTTATAATCCAGCACCTTCACCACCACACCAAGCTGTGCCAGTCTGATTCCTCTTACCTATGAAAATAGAAATGCACCATTTTGTATCTTTAGGTTTATAATACTTAAAGCAAGGAATTTAATTTGCAAACAACAATAACAAAATCTTCTCTTATATAATGAGACTATTCTTAGAAACCTATGAAGAAGAAATGTTTTTTTTTCCTTTCTGTTGGCTAACACTTGGGTACAGTTATTTTCATCTGTTTGTTTTTTTTCTTCTTCTTGTTGTCCTAGTACAACCCCATACATTTCCTTGGCACGTATGCCTGAATAATCTTCAGTGTATTGTTTCCATTTGTTTCACTGATTTTTTAAAAAAATTCTCAGTGCTTTATGATAATCTGTCATTTTATGCTGGGCTAATTGTGTAATCTAAGGCACTTTAGAAACTATAATATATTTCTCCTTTCTTTTATTATTTTTTGTATATTGTTCCCAAAGCAGCTTTATAGCCCTACTAGTAATAGCGTCATATAATATTTATCAAATTAACTATAACTCTAACAAAATATTATTTTGCGCCATAACTGAAAACAATAAAAAGTTAATAAGGATACTGATAATACAGCTACTACTATTATCAAAATAATGCTACATAGAAAACCTACATAGAAAAATAATAGCAATGGAGTACCAAAACATTTGCCTACTAGGAGATTTCAATGTAATAACAGATGGAAAAAATGATTTTAAAAGTAACAAAACAGGAAAAAGTGGAAGAGGAAGATTACCTAAGACATTTTTTGATATGGCGGAGGAAATCGGAATTTAAGATGTCTGGAGGGAAGTTAATCCACAAAAATTGCAATATACTTTCTATTCAAATAGCCAAAAATCTTGGTCAAGGATTGATATGGTTTGGATGACTACTGATGTGAGAATGAATGTACAGGACATTGAAATAGAAACAGGCATATGGGCAGATCATAATCCTTTGAAAATGACCTGGAAAGGAATACAAAAAAGGCCAAGATGAACTTTAAATCGTTCCATATTAAAAGAAAAAAAATTATTGAGTTAGTGAAAAAAGAAATGGAATTCTTCTTCAAAGAAAATAAAAGAAGACACAACAGTACAAAATGTATGAGATACAGCTAAAGCGTACTTTAGAGGCATAGCTATAACTTATATGGCAAGGAAAAATAAACAGAGAAAACAGCAATATGTATTATTAAAAGAAGAATTTGGAAAGTTAGAATTAGAACTGCAAAAAAAATCACAAAAAAAGACTTTGAAAAGAGAAATGGACATAATAAAACATAAATTAAATCTGTTAGACTCAGAAAAAGTGGCAGAACAGATAAAAAGAGCGAAACAGATTTTTTTTCGAAAATGCCAATAAGCCGGGAAGATGGTTAGCTTATAAACTTAAAAAACAGGGGGGAAAAAACGATGCATAACTTACTCAATGGGAAAGGTTATTTACAATATAAAAATGAAGAAATAAAAAAGATAGTCAAAGAATTCTATAAGGAATTGTATGACAAAGAGGAGACTTCAAGAGAGAAAACTGTAAAATATCTGGAAGAAAGTAATCTTCCAAAGATTTCAGAGACATTTAAAATTATGTTAGATGAAGGGGTTACAATGACAGAAATATCAGAGGCCATAAAAAGACAAAAAAATGGGAAAACACCAGGTCCAGATGGGCTTCCGGCGGAGTTATATAAGAATTTACAAGTTATACTAAGCGAACCATTGAAAGACATTTGTAATGGACTTTTATTAGAAGCTAGACTTCCAACGACGTGGATTGAAGCAAACATCACTTTAATACCAAAAGAAGATTCGGATTTGACCCAGATTAAGAACTATAGACTGATCTCACTGCTCAATGTGGATTATAAAATTTTTACTTCAATAATGAAGGAGAGATTGAAAAAATATTTAGTTGAATTTATACACCCAGATCAAAGCGGCTTTTTACCAAAGAGACAAATTAAAAATAATCTAAGAGTGATAATAGATGTATTAAAATACTATGAGCTACATCCAGGGAAACAAATGGCACTAATATTCTTAGATGCTCAAAAGGCATTTGATAAACTTTCATGGCAATTTATGATTCATCAATTACAAATAATGAACTTTGGACAGAATTTTATAAATATGGTAAAAACAATATATAACAAACAAACAGCCAAAGTGATTGTGAATGGAGATTGTACTGAGAGCTTTGAAATAAGAAAAGCCACAAGGCAAGGATGCCCATCGTCCCCTCTGTTATTCATTTTCACTTTGGAAGTTTTAAATTGAAGTATCAGACAAGATACAGAAATTAAAGGGTTGGGGATAAAGGGTGAAAGATATAAATTACAAGCATTTGCTGATGATTTAGTATTTATTTTGGAAGAACCCCTGGAGATGATCCCTAAATTGTGGGGAAAGATAGAACAGTATGGAGAAATAGTGGGATTAAAAATAAATAAAGAAAAAACTAAGATAATAGTTAAGAATCTTATGGATAAGCAAAAAAGCCGATTGTCAGAATTAATAGAGGTACAGATAGTGAAAAAGGTTAAATATCTGGGTATACATTTATCAGCCAAATGCTCAACAATAAAAGAAGACAATTATATAAGGCTATTGAAACAAATAAAGCTAGATTTGGAAAAGTGGAAGAACTTACAATTGTCACTACTAGGAAGAATTGCTACAGTTAAAATGAATACGGTATATTGCCTAAGATTTTATTTTTATTTCAAATAATTCCAATAAAACTTGAGAAAAAGTTCTTCCAAGAGCTGAATTCATTAATTTTGAAGTTTGTATGGCAAGGAAAGAAAGCTAGAATAAAGATGAAAACATTGCAAGATGCTAAGGAAAATGAAGGCTTTGGTCTACCCGAGTGGGCTTTGTATTATCAAGCACCTGTATTAACATGGGTGAAAGAATGGATAACCCTTAGGAATAAAAGGTTGTTATATTTGGAGGGACATGATTTACAGTTGGGGTGGCACGCTTTTTTGTGGTACAGGAAAAACAAAATTCATTAAGTATTTCCAAAATCACTGTATTAGAAATGCTTTGATAAAAAAATCAAAACTAAAATATATGTAAAAATTCCAGGGTGGTTATCAACAACAGAAGCTTTCTCACACCCAAATTTGGTAGATTTTGAAAAAAATTGGGCATATAGAAATATTTTGAACACTGATGCCGTCGGTCAGGGAATGCCGACTGGCGGCCCCCAGGGGGAGAGCATTCTCTGTGGGCGCGCCTGCCCTATGGAACCAACTCCCTGTTGAGCTCCGGATGGCTCCCAACCTTCGCTCCTTTCGCCGCGACCTGAAAACTTGGTTATTTGAGCTTGCCGGCCTGGACTGAGGGATTGGGATTTTAAATTTTTTAATTTTAAAATTTTAGAATGTGTTTTACTTATTAGAGCTAATTTAATTTAATTTAATTTAACTTTGTATAGTGTATATTGTGTATTGTGTTTTAATTACCCTGTACACTGCCCCGAGTCCTTTGGGAGAAGGGCGGTATATAAATCCAATAAATAATAATAATAATAATAATAATAATAATAATAATAATAATAATAATAATAATAATAATAATAATAATAATAATAATAATAATAATAATAAAAAAAATCGAAACAAGAGTTGGAAAATCAGGGCATCAACATGTCATGGTGGGCACTGTTACAAATACAAAATAGATATGAAAAAGATGTGAAACTGTATGGATTTTACAAAGAACAAACTATTTGATAAGACATTGTTAAACTCTGATGAGAAATTAATTAAGAAAATGTATAATTTTTTGTTAATTTTGGAGATGGAAAGTGAACAAACTAAAGAGACAAAGACAAGGTGGACGAAAAACTTTGGTTATAATATAGAATTAGAAAAATGGCAAAAATTATGGGAGAGAAATTATAAACTTTATCTTGTCTGATACTTCATTTAAAAATGTCAACTGCGTATAAAGAAAATTTATATAAAATGTTTTAAAGATGGCACCTGCCACCAGCAAGATTAGCAAAAATGTTTAAAAATATCTCAGATAGATGTTGGAAATGTAAACATAATTTAGGCATGTACTATCATATCTGGTGGACATGTGATAAAGCAAAGGCCTATTGGAAAAAAATACAAGCTTGGTTAGAAAAAATATTGGGAGAACATGTAGTATTTAATCCTGAATTTTTTCTATTAGCTATAATACCAGAAAAGATTAATAAGCAAAATTCATATTTGGTTCTACATATTACAACGAGAAGCAAGAATAATCTTCACAGAATACTGGAGCAAGAAAATAGCTAACTGGATTCTTCATGTGTGGATCTGGTTGTTCATGCCTAACATGGACTAATCTCATCCCTCTTGCTGAATTTGCTTGCAGCAAGGTTGCCCAATTCTTTACAGTCTGGTTCAGAAGCACCACTGCTTCAGGCAGGAAGGCAGTGCAGAGAGTGGTGAGGATGGCTGAAAAGATAGGCGTTGCTTGAGCAGGATCCGCAAGATTCTCTGGGACATGACACATCCTCTTCACAGCCCTGTTTTCTTTGTTACTTCTGGAAGAAGGCTCCATGGTATCTGAAGCAGAACTTCCAGATTCAGTCACAGTTTTGTTCCATACAGATTACTAACCTTGTGAACTCTAAAGCTTCCTCCTTCTGTTGTGTATTCAAGATGGACAGTGATTAATATTTATATGTTACTTATATGTAAGGAAGTAGGTCTATACATATGTTGTATATAGGAAGTTGAAATGTGTGTTATGTATGTGTACGCTTTGAGAGCAAACAACTAAATTTCATTTTTAATGTGTGCCATTGTGCCCATCTACAGGTCTTACCAACAAAATGCCATTCCTCATGTTATAGTTTTCAGTTTTCCTACACGAAAGGCAAGCAGTCCAAAGCCTCTTAAAATAACAGCTCGAACTGGCAAAGGCTATGTTAAAAAAAACAAACAAACAGATGGACATGGTTTTCTAGAAAATTTTTAAATTCTTCTAGACCTTCCAAGAAACTAGACTCAATAATATTAGTCTTTTCTTACTGTCTAAGCAAACCAGCATTTTGTTTGCAGTTTCTAGCATCAATGAAAGATCACTCTATAGTCTCTTGGGTATTGCTTATGAAAGAGCACCCCTTGTACTCTACATTCATAAATAGCAATCCCATACTCCTATTCTCCCCTTCATGGATTACTGCCTTGTCGTGGCGAAGGGGCTTGCGTAATTCAATGAAGCTATGAGCTATGCCGTGCAGGGCCACCCAAGACGGAAAGGTCATAGCAGAGAGTTCTGACAAAACGTGATCCACTGGAGAAGGAAATGGCAACCCACTCCAGTATCTTTGCCATGAAAACCCTATGGACAGTACCAAAAGGCAAAATGATATGACGCTGGAAGATGAGCCCCTCAGGTCGGAAGGCGTCCAATATGCTACTGGGGAAGAGCAGAGGGCTAGTACTAGTAGCGCCAGAAAGAATGAAGCGACTGGGCCAAAGCCGAAAGGACGCTCAGCTGTGGATATGTCTGGTGGTGAAAGGAAAGTCCGATGCTGTAAAGATTTTTTCTCCATAGGAACCTGGAATGTAAGATGCATGAATCAAGGAAAGCTGGACGTGGTCAAACAACAGATGGCAAGACTAAACATCGACATCTTAGGTATCAGCGAACTAAAATGGACAGGAATGGGTGAATTTAATTCAGATGACCATCAGGTATACTACTGCGGGCAAGAATCCCTCAGAAGAAATGGAGTAGCCTTCATAGTCAATAAAAAAATAGGAAAAGCAATACTGGGATACAATCCTCAAAATGACAGAATGATCTCAGTTCGAATCCAAGGCAAACCATTCAATATCACAGTAGTCCAAGTCTATGCCCCAACCACCGGTGCTGAAGAGGATGAAATTGACCGGTTCTATGAAGCCCTACAGCACCTTATAGAACTAACACCCAAAAATGATGTCCTTATCGTCATGGGGGATTGGAATGCTAAAGTAGGAAGCCAAAAGATAACTGGAATAACAGGCAAGTTTGGCCTTGGAGTACAAAATGAAGCAGGGCACAGGCTGATAGAATTTTGTCAAGAGAATACGATGGTCATAGCAAACACTCTTTTCCAACAACCCAAGTGACGGCTTTACACATGGACATCACCAGACGGTCAACACAGAAATCAGATTGACTATATGCTCTGCAGCCAAAGATGGAGATGCTCTATACAGTCAGTAAAAACAAGACCAGGAGCTGACTGTGGCTCAGACCATGAGCTTCTTGTTGCAAAGTTTAGGCTTAAATTAAAGAAAGTAGGGAAAAGTGCTAGGCCAGTCAGGTATGAATTAAATCATATCCCTGTTCAATATACAGTAGAGGTGACAAATAGATTTAAGGAATTAGATCTGATAGACAGAGTGCCTGAAGAACTATGGACAGAGGTTCGCAACATTGTACAACAGGTAGCAACCAAAACCATCCCAAAGAAAAAGAAATGGAAGAAAGCAAAATGGCTGTCTGAGGAAGCTTTGCAAATAGCTGAGGAAAGGAGGGAAGCGAAAGGCAAGGGAGAAAAAGAAAGATATGCCCAATTAAATGCAGAATTCCAAAGAATAGCTAGAAGAGATAAGAATGCCTTCTTAAATGAACAATGCAAAGAAATAGAAGAAAACAATAGAATAGGGAGGACCAGAGATCTTTTCAAGAAAATTGGAGAGATGAAAGGAACGTTTCATGCAAAAATGGGCATGATAAAGGACCAAAATGGCAGGGACCTAACAGAGGCAGAAGAGATTAAGAAGAGGTGGCAAAATTACACAGAAGAACTATACAGGAATGAGCTTAACATCCCTGACAATCACAATGAGGTGGTCACTGACCTCGAGCCAGACATCTTAGAATGTGAAGTGAAGTGGGCCTTAGAAAAGCTGAGCAACAACAAAGCTAGTGGAGGTGACAGTATTCCAGCTGAGCTATTCAAAATCTTAAAAGACGAGGCAGTAAAAGTGCTACACTCAATTTGCCAGCAAATTTGGAAAACTCAACAGTGGCCACAGGATTGGAAAAGATCAGTTTACATTCCAATTCCAAAGAAAGGCAGTGCCAAAGAATGTTCAAACTATCGCACCATTGCACTCATTTCTCATGCTAGTAAAGTTATGCTTAAAATTCTACAAGCTAGACTCCAGCAGTATGTGGATCGAGAACTACCAGAAGTACAGGCAGGATTTCGAAGAGGCAGAGGAACTAGAGATCAAATTGCTAACATACGCTGGATCATGGAGAAAGCTAGAGAGTTCCAGAAAAACATCTACTTCTGCTTCATTGACTATGCTAAAGCCTTTGATTGTGTGGATCATAACAAACTGTGGCAAGTCCTTAAAGAGATGGGCATACCAGACCATCTTATTTGTCTTTTGAGAAACCTATATGCGGGCCAAGAAGCAACAGTGAGAACTGGACACGGAACCACTGATTGGTTCAAAATTGGGAAAGGAGTCCGGCAAGGCTGTATACTGTCGCCTTGCCTATTTAATTTATATGCAGAGCACATCATGAGAAAGGCAGGGCTAGATGAATCAAAAGTTGGAATTAAGATTGCCGGAAGAAACATCAACAACCTAAGATATGCAGATGACACCACTCTAATGGCAGAAAGTGAAGAGGAACTAAAGAGCCTCTTGTTGCGAGTGAAGAAGGAGAGTGCAAAACTTGGGTTGAAACTAAACATTAAGAAAACCAAGATCATGGCATCTGGCCCTCTCAATTCCTGGCAAATAGATGGGGAAGAAATGGAGGTAGTGACAGATTTTATTTTCCTGGGCTCCAAGATCACTGCAGATGGGGACTGTAGCCAAGAAATTAAAAGACGCTTGCTCCTGGGGAGGAAAGCCATGGCAAATCTAGACAGCACACTAAAAAGCAGAGACATCACCCTGTCAACAAAAGTGCGTATAGTCAAGGCTATGGTCTTCCCAGTTGCAATGTATGGCAGTGAAAGCTGGACCATAAGAAAGGCTGAACGCCAAAGAATTGAAGCCTTTGAACTGTGGTGCTGGAGAAGACTCCTGCGAGTCCCTTGGACTGCAAGGCGATCAAACCGGTCAGTCCTAGAGGAGATCAACCCTGACTGCTCTTTAGAAGGCCAGATCCTGAAGCTAAAACTCAAATACTTTGGCCATCTAATGAGAAGGAAGGACTCACTGGAGAAGAGCCTAATGCTGGGAAAGATTGAGGGCAATAGAAGAAGGGGACGACAGAGAATGAGGTGGCTGGATGGAGTCACTGAAGCAGTGGGTGTGAGCTTGAATGGACTCCGGAGGATGGTGGATGACAGGAAGGCCTGGAGGAACGTTGTCGGACACGACTTCGCAACTAACAAGAACAACTCCTATTCTAATAGATGGGGAGGAAGAGTGCGAGGTGGAAGCAATGTTAGAATCTAGATTGAGAGGGAAGTAGATCGAAAACTTTATACATCAGGGGTCTTCAAACTTGGCTCTTTTATGACTTGTGGACTTCAACTCCCAGAATTCCTCAGCCAGGCATGCTGGCTGAGAAATTCTGGGAGTTGAAGTCTACAACTCATCAAAGGGCCAAGTTTGAAGACCCTTGTTATACATTGAAAGGCTATCCAGAGTCAGGAAGATCATGGCAGACCACAAAGTGGTTCTCGTGTCACAACTGGTACACCTTGTTCACAATCAATACTCCAACAAACCCCAGGAAATTATCAACCATGCAAAGTCAAGCACTAGCTAAATGAGCAGGAGAAGGTCTTCTATGGCATGGGTCAGCAACCCGTGGCTCTGGAGCTCCCAGTCATCCTCCACCATTTGCAGAGAGAGAGAGAGAGAGAGAGAGAGAGAGAGAGAGAGAGAGAGAGAGAGAGAGAGAGAGAGAGAGAGAGAGAGAGAGAGAGAGAGAGAGAGAGAGAGGCACTTGCACTTCCCTTCTCTCTCTCTCTCTCTCTCTCTCTCTCTCTCTCTCTCTCTCTCTCTCTCTCTCTCTCTCTCTCTCTCTCTCTCTCGTGTGTGTGTGTGTGTGTGTGTGTAAACAAGAGAGTGGCCTCACGCTGTTCTCTGAGAAGCTGACAAGCTTATTGGGCAGGGCTCATGCCTTTGCTGCGTCTCAGCAGGAAGCAGGAAGCAGCAGAAAGCAGCATCTCTCAAGGGCAGGAGAGCCAGCCCAATAAGAATGTGTGTCAGCTTGTCCGAGAACAGTGTGAAGCCAGCTTGCCAGGTGAGCAGATCGGAGAGAGGGAGAGAGAGAGGAGAGAGAGACAGAGAGAGAGAAAGGGAGGGAGAGAAAGAGACACAGAGAGAGAACTCATGCACAGCAGCCTCTATTTCTTTTTAATTAAACTCTTCAATCAAGCTCCCCTCCTTGCACGTGTGTGCGCGTGCGGGTTTTGCGGCTCCCAGTGTTTTTTTCCCCTCTGAAAAATGGGTCCAAGTGGCTCTTGGAGTGTTTAAGGTTGCTGACCCCTGTTCTAGGGGATGGAGGGACTTCAAATATACCAAGAGACCTAGTAAGGGAGAAATGTATCTGTTTCTTACACATCAGTATATAAAACATGAGGGTGAAAGATCAGCAGATTCCTGAGGGAAGTGCAGCTGCCACTTTAACTGGCAGCAGATTATGTGCTCAAAGGGGGTTACCAGGAGAAGAGGGGAGTGACACAACTACATTTTGTTTCACAGCCCATAACCTATTTCCCCTGGGACCTTGAGGAGCATGAGTCTGAAGGGAGGGTGATTTAATGTAATGTGTGGATGACCTTGGGGAATGAGGGGAAGTAACGTTGCCTAAGAAACAATCAGACAATCAGAAATGGAGGAGCTGCCATTGGCTTAACAGTCAGCAAAAGAAACTTAGGAAGCACCTGCCTTAATTGATCAAACATTTAAAAGTGGTAGCAGAAAATTTGTACTTGCAGACCTGAAGGATTCTATTAATGTAACCTTACAATAAATGTACACTTAGCATATCTAGTTGGGCTTCTCCTCTGGTTTACTCAGAAAAGCTGATAGCTGCCTTCTCAACAACCTTCCCTTAAAAAAGAAAGTTTGGAGATGGGATAAAATGTATACAGAATTGTTGCATTCAGTGAAGGCTTCTAGATAAGGGGTAAGTCACAACCTCTTTAAGCAGGTGGTAGGATCATCCCCTTCCTCAAGGATGAATTTCCCTCTGCCAGGTTTCAATGTCACAACATCTCACAGAAAACTTTAGCTAACCCTGAGGAACATGAGCGACTGGGTTAACAGTTCCTCCCCAAGAGAGCCAGGTCACTCAAAACAGGATCTCTGGGTGGTTACTTACAAATGCAGTAAGAGTAAAGAAATGTTGACATTTTGCTATCCTTACAAGAATGGGATAGGCTATAGCAATAGCTTTAAGTTGTGCTCAGTCAGACTGACTCCACCTTGTCCTCCACTTGTAGTCTAGACTAGGGGACTCCAACCTTGGTAACTTTAAGACTTGTGGGCTTCAACTCCCAGAATTCCTCAGCCAGCTTGGCTGGCTGAGGAATTCTGGGAGTTGAAGTCCACAACTCTTTTTTTTATTTTTTTTTATTTTTTTATTTTATTTTTTTATTTTATTTTTTTTTGAAGTCCACAACTCTTAAAGTTACCAAGGTTGGGGACCTCTGGTCTAGACATCCTTACTTACACTTCATCTCCTCAGTGTTTGTTTCGAAAGATGGTGATTCACTGTCTTGTCCTGACCCATTTCCTCCTCTTTAGTACTTGTGTCATGATGCATGCAAGTGGAAAAAGGAGGCAGTTTTGTGTTACAATACCTATTTCATCACATCCTTGCCCATAGAAATCTACGAGTAAAGACAGAGCCATGTTTTTTTATCAAAAGCTTTAGCATGTTCAATATCAAGCTAATAATGTGTTGTATAGTTAACACATAAATGAATTATGTTGGTTTGAAGTTGGAGGTTGGAGTTATTATATAACTCCACTAAGTAAAATAGTGCACATGTTGCATTTATGTGTTCACATATTTTAATTGTATTTTATTACATTAACCACAATTGATTTATTCTTTATGACATGCTAAGCCATGAACTATGGTTTACCAATTGGGCTGAGAAAGCCATGAATATTTTGATGACTAAACATAATTTTGTTCCACTAAGTATATTGGAACAGCTTTGAAAGTTAGTGATAATCCAGATAATTGCAGAATAAAGACGTCAGTGTCAATGATTACAATGCAATTATTTATGAGACTAAAGCAGACATGCTACTGTTAAATAGATCCAAATAATACACTGTAATAATTTCTGTACAAGAGTTTAAAGTTTATATCCCCATGCTTCCATTTCAGGCTGACTCATAAAAGGAACCTTCACCTTTCTTTGGATTTAGAATATATTAACCTTTCTTTATGTAACTTTTTTGTTCTTTATTGATGGTCATTGCTTGCTCCTGCAGGTCAAATCTCCAACTTGCTTTGTCATGAGCAGAAGCTGAAATGGGCATGCTATTTGCTCTTACAGACCTCATCAATATGCTTGTAAAAGGTTCACTTCTGTGCTGATTAATGACTCCCATTCATCATAAACAATACGCAGCACATGACAAAAGAGCCATGCTAATTGTTTTTACTATTGTCATTTTTGAATGTTGCTATTATTTTTATTGAATTCTACTTTGACATTTTTTTTTATTTGGAGACATCCTGGAATAATCTTAGAAAATCTTGAGAATTATGTTTTAGGAGACTATTGTAGTGATTGTTATTCAATGAGATAAGTAAACATCATATTTAATTTATTTAATTTAAGCAGTAAATTTAAGCAATTCGGTTTGTGGCTGTCTACAATGTAACAATATAAATATAATATGAATAACCAGGGAGAAAATAAAGAGCAAGATGGTATGCTGGCAACAGCCAGGTCTTTATGACCTTCAAAATGCCATCAGGCAGAAGTCACAAAAGTTTCACTCATTGCTCATGGTAGATGCTGTAGCAGAGAAGGTAAGCTTCCTGGGTCCTAAAGCATGGTCCTGTCTTATTGAACTGAGCTGGAGTGTGCAAATCCTGTCAACTTGTACCAGCTGGGCAGACACCAGGGGAGGGAAGCATTCCTTCAAACAGTCAACTCCATGTCATGTAGGGCTTTATGTTGTTGTTGTTAGCTGCGAAGTCGTGTCCGACCCATCACGACCCTATGGACAATGTTCCTCCAGGCCTTCCTGTCCTCTACCATCTTCTGGAGTCCATTTAAGCTCACGCCTACTGTTTCAGTGACTCCATCCAGCCACCTCATTCTCTGTCGTCCCCTTCTTCTCTTGCCCTCAATCTTTCTCAGCATTAGGCTCTTCTCCAGTGAGTCCTTCCTTCTCATTAGGTGGCCAAAGTATTTGAGTTTTAGCTTCAGGATCTGGCCTTCTAAAGAGCAGTCAGGGTTGATCTCCTCTAGGACTGACCAGTTTGATCGCCTTGCAGTCCAAGGGACTCGCAGGAGTCTTCTCCAGCACCATAGTTCAAAGGCTTCAATTCTTTGGCACTCAGCCTTTCTTATGGTCCAGCTTTCACTGCCATACATTGCAACTGGGAAGACCATAGCCTTGACTATACGCACTTTTGTTGACAGGGTGATGTCTCTGCTTTTTAGTGTGCTGTCTAAATTTGCCATGGCTTTCCTCCCCAGGAGCAAGCGTCTTTTAATTTCTTGGCTACAGTCCCCATCTGCAGTAATCTTGGAGCCCAGGAAAATAAAATCTGTCACTAGTAGGTCTTTATAGTTCATAACTAGTACCTTGAACAGCTCCTGAAGCAAACTGGTCACCAATGCATTTCAAAGAAAAAAGGTGGTGCATGAATATATTTCTACTCATATGCATCATTGCTTATGGTGCTGCATTCAGGCCAGTTGAAGTTTCTGAGTTGACTTCAATGACAACCCCATATAGAGCCCAGTACAGGAATCAAGTTGGATGGTGAACAGGAGAAAAGGCCTTCTAGTCCAGGAAAATACAACTGGTCCATCAGACGAAGCTGTGCAAAGAGATCATATTACAAATATTACATGACATATTATAAATATTTCATCTAAAGTTTTCACTTCTGATGTATTATTCAATAAGAATAAATTCTTCAGGTTATAGATGTTGATAATTACAATGATCACGATTAGGAAAATCATTGAACTAATGCAGAGTAGATAAAATGTATTACACTATCCTTTGTATACCCAGGCAGAGATTATCCAAATACTGAGACAAGCAGGTGAATATTGCCATGGCATAAGCTTACCTTGAGAGAGTATTTACTTTTTTTTTTAACTTACTCTGTTAATATGGTATATTGTTTGGGATCAAGCCTATCCTCTTGTAAAAAAAATTATGTAGCATAATTGATTACAATTTGTAAATTCATTCTTGGTGTCGGTTACAAAAACAAGGTAACAAAACTGAGCCACAAGTCTATAGCTCTTGAACAGTACCAAAAAGAAACTCAAATATTCTAACCTATCTGAATAACTATCAAATTTTGAATATATTAGCTGGTTCTTAAATATAGTATATTATAACCATGGATGGCATTCTCAGGGTACATACGGTAAAGGAATATACAATTTCCATTTGTTTGTTTGTTTGTTTGTTTGTTTGTTTGACTTGCATGCTGTCCATCTTGCCTAGAAATGACTCTGGGTGGTCTACAGATATTAAAAGGATTTAACTCTACTACTCATTGCCAACTGTTGGGGATCATGCTTATCTCTGTTTCAAAGCAACTGAGCCGGCACTGTCCAAAGTCATTTCCATGGTCATATGGCCAGCATGACATCATGGAGTACTGTTATTTTCCCAGCAAAGTGGTACCTATTTATCTACTCACATTTGCATACTTTTGAACTGCTAGATTGGCAGGAGCTGGGGCGAAGATGGGAGCTTATTCTATTGCATGCTGCTTGGGCCTCAAACTTGCCAGCTTTCCAGCTAATAAGCCCAGCATCTTAACCGCTGAGCAACCACGCTGTGGACAAAAATGCCAAATCCAGTGTGAACATCTGGCTGACTGTTTGATGAACCATAGTAATAAAATGCCAAATCTAGTCTGAACATCTAGCTGACTGTATGACCATCAATAATAACTTACAACTAAAAGATGTGGGGGAAGGGAGCAACAAGCATACAGGGGAGCTGGGGCCTTGCCTTAATCCATTAAGTACCCTCCAGTACCTTCCTTGTGGCATTAGGCCAGACATGTCATACTCGTGACATCATATGATGTCACACGATGTATCGGAGCTTTTTCCCCACTGCCGGCAATGGGGTGGGCGCGGTTTCGTTGTGACGCATCCGGCCCCTGGGCCAGCAGTTTGACACCCCTGCATTAGGCCATGAACAGAGCCTAGTCTTCAAGCCCTTACAGAAAGTCAGAAGGATGGCTGGGGACCTCACCATGAGGGGCAAGGTGTTCCAAAGAGCCTATTAGTTTTTATGTAAGTTAGGCATTTGCTTCATAAGATATAGTGCAAAGAATTAGCTATTAAAATATTGTTTTATTAGGTAGTGCAAAAGGATTGTCAAAGGACTGTTAGGATGTATTGATTTAACAAGCAAGTGGTTTGTATCTAGTTCAATAAACTCCACTGGGACTCTTTTCTTGCCCTTCCCCCAAGTGTTATGCACAATTAATTAAAATTAAGAAGGTTGAAGTTCTATCTATATTTGATTACAGAACAAATGCTTTGTCAGAGGATTATTCCACTAATTGCTGGAAATCACATGCAAATTCATTCTCATGTAACAATCTTTAAAATACATAATAAAAAACAAATTCTGTTATCAGGTGATTTAAGTGTTTCCTTTGAAGTCTCAAATGCTTATTTATAAGGAATTCTCTGGGATTGCGTATTTCAAATAAGCCTGAAATGGGATGAAGCCCTCTAGTATACATAATGCCATCTGGAACAACCTGGCCTTGTCTAAAGATGGCCAAGTTTTGATATTTAATCAGCCAGTCAGAAGCGATGGTTTTGTGCCACTAGACCATTTAATGACCATTTGGTGACAATGTAGGTGAAGCTCAGCGAAACATGTGTTTCAGAATTAATGCATTTCTTTCCCTCTTTTTCTCATAAGATGGCAACGACATTGTGCATCTACTGGAACTGAAACTTTGCTGACAACTGCACTTACTCAGTATGTGATTTTCTCACAGCTGCTCTTGTCTTTTTAGTTAATGCACAGAAGTGGTCAAAAGAAGTGAGAATAGAACATCAGTGTATCACTTGATTGTATGGTCAAATTGTAGATAGTGTGTTTATTCTCATTTACATCAATGGAAGCAAATATGCTTAACTATGTGATATATCATGATGATTGTCCATTTGATGTTGACTATTATAATGAATTAGATTTTGGCACACTTTCAGCTATGTATTTGATTTTATATTCTTTACCTCTAGTCTTATGCTATAATCGCAGTACTGAATGGAAGTGTGAAATACATTGTAGCTTGGGCAACAAAAATACCATAACGTCTTCAGCTAGATCTGCATTGGAAAGCTGATTGGTGAGAAAACTATGAACTGATCTCTATAAAATAGACGATCCTAACTTTTTATCCATTTTCTCCCATTTACACTTTTATGGGAATAATCATTTAGTCAGCAATGGCAATTTAGCAAGATGCAAAATATGCTAATTTAGTAAAATTACCTATGTATATTGTAATAGTGGTTTGAATAAGGGAGTATCAATATAATTTAATAGAGTGAAACAAATGAAACAAATATTTAAAAATATAGTTATCTTGAGGTAAAACGGGCTGCTTGTACATTTTATAAATAAAGAAATATTTGTTAAGGGATAATAGACAAACAGTCACTGTTTTATGCAAATATTATCTTCTTGAATTAGTATGTTGTCATTGAAAGCTAGATAACCTGTGACCTGTTGGGTCATTGATTCAGAGATGTTCCTTTACCTAAATGGAAAAACAGAATGATCGCAGGTAGGCAAAAAAGCAGTGGGAGTGGGAATGGCTTCTGACATCCTGCCAACTTCCCCAGTGACTTGCCTCGTAGGAATCTAGCAAAGATCATTGGAAATGATGATCACATAACCAATGCAGTGTGGCAGCATGGCAACACTGAAGTAGAGACAAATTTGCCAAATTTCAATCCCATGCATGGTTCCTGTATTTTGGATGCCTTCTGTAAGTTAGTCCATTTGAGATACATTGATTAAAAAAATTGCCCTGTCATACACAATTTCACTCAACAGAAAGTTATAAACAATTAACAGTATTCAATATGGACAAAGATGTCTTCATTGAAGAGATGAAAAGCATGACGGGTGTTTTTTTCTGCATGCTACTGAGTTGAAATACCTCTGATTTTCAAAGTGGAGGTTTAAGTGAATTAGCATTAGATTATTATCTGAAAGCCAGTTTTTACCTTTTCAGCAGAAATACTGACAAAAGATCTGACTAGATGCATAACTAAAGGATGCCTACATTTTTTTCCTATCCTTTAGCCAATTTAAAACCCAAACTAGCAAATAGAGTACTAATTTGTGGATTTGTAAAAATACCTAAAGGCTGTGTTTTATTTATTTGTAGATGTAGGTTTTTAAAATAGTCACTAATTTTAATAATTTAATAAATTGAAAAGAACTGTACAGCTGCCCATCTTATCAAACACTGGGTTTTTTATCACACAGAGTGTAATAAAACAATGAAATCCTGCTGGTCTCTCATCTAAACAAAAAACAAACCTGATGTTACTTAGCTGCTAATCCCAAAGTCACCAAGTACTGTTACCTTTACCATTATGATTCTTCACTAATAGATAAAGTGCCATCTGTTGATTTTATGTCTGTTACGAAGTGCATGAGTGATTATCAAAGCCAATTGTGGAAACCTGAAAATAGTCCTCTCAATATGTTCACATATCACAGTGGCAAAGGCAAGATGCATAGTGAGAAAATTCTTCTGGAACTTTTGCCACAATAGTAGAATAGTTATTCTGAAGATGATATCATTGCCATACAGGTAGTCCTTGACTTATGACCACAATTAAGCCCAAAATTTCTGTGGCTCACTGAAACATTTGTTAAGTGAACTCTGCCCTATTTTACTACCCTTCTTGCCACAGTTGTTACGGGAATCATTGCAGTTGTTAATTTAATAGTATCATGGTTAAGTGAATCTGGCTTCCTCATTGACTTTGCTTGTCAGAAGGTCGCCAAAGGTGATCACATAACCCTAGAACACTGCAACCATCATAATATGAGTCAGCTGCCAAGTGTCTGAATTTTGATCACATGACCATGGATATGCTGCAATTGTCGTAAGTGTGAAAAACGGTTATAAGTCACTTTTCTCAGTGCCATTGTAACTTTGAACTGTCACTAATAAACTGTTGTAAGTCGAGGACTACCTGTGTTATAGTCCGTGTTCAAATTTCTCACAACAACTTACCACTATCTCCGATCCAGTCATCAATCCATTTCTAAGTAACTGTATTTTAGAGCACCAGATTGAGGAAGGTTTTCACTGCAAACACATTCCTATTCAGTGCCTGTAAAATATTGTATTGGACATGGATTACCTTAGCTGACAAGGCAGAACCTTCAGTTAAAAAAATCAGACATTTCAAGCTGTAGTGAATTCATAATAAAGATGCTGTGACCAGTATCTCAATTTTAGAAAGCTATAAGTTAAAAAAAAGTTCTTTTGTATTGATTCTGTGAAATTTCAGTATAATGTACTTTGAATATGAATGCAAGATGGGGTGAGAAAGAATAGGATGGAACTTAAAATATCTGAGGTGGGGAAATCCTATATACTTTCCTTCTATTGCATAAGTCAGCAAAAGACAAAAAAGAACTTCATTTTTTAAAGAGCCCGTTCTACTTAACCTTTTTATAATGTGAGAATAAGCCTCATAAATCAGCTTTATCAGATATATGCGGCATGATAAATGCTTTGGCATCTTTTCTTTCTGCCTCTTCAAGTCGCAAACTTATGGCATCACATACCAATAACCAAAATACAAAGCTGGAATCCCAACCAACATGGGAAGAAAAGAGCTTAATAGCATTAATTTAGATGCAGCAACCCACGTTGTGTTGTTGTTTTTTTGTTGGGTTAATGCCATTTCATGGATCATTAACTATCGCACACCTGGGATACTGAAGTAGCACTGAACTGCAGTATCCTTATACACATATCATAACGTTTCTTGATTAGGCTGTGTCTGTTTCCCTGTTCTCATACATGTAGATTTAATTCAATACATGCAAATGAGTGTTGTGCAAATAAAGTCATCAACATTTAAGATCATACACAATCTCTTAAGCTTGTTTTGCACTGGTAAAGCCTATTAAGTTTGGGAATTGTGCTTATAGAGAGTCTACAGTTGAAGAATAAAACACAAGTACTGAGTGCATAATGTTTCAGGCTTTAGCAGTTACCTTTATTGAAAGATGTTGGGCTATGAACAGCATCAGCCCGAATCCTAAGTAATTATCTAGATAAGATAAGATAAGATAAGATAAGATAAGATAAGATAAGATAAGATAAGATAAGATAAGATAAGATAAGATAAGATAAGATGATAAGATAAGATAAGATAAGATAAGATAAGATAAGATAAGATAAGATAAGATAAGATAAGATAAGATAAGATAAGATAAGATAATCTTTATTGTCATTTTTTACTGTGGGCACAATGGTGCACATCAAAAATGAAATTTAGTTGCCTGCTCTCAAAGTGAGACACTTACATGACATACCCCCAAAACATATTACACACAACATACAGTATGTATAGACCCACACCCCTACATATACATAACAATAAAATATTAAATACTGTCCAACTTGAATATATAACGGAAGGAGGAAGCCTGAGAGTTCACAAGGTTAATGCTGTATGGAATGAAACTATGGTTGAATCTGGATGTTCTGCTTCGGATACGATGAAGCCTCCTCCTGGAAGATAACAAGGAAAACAGGTCGTGAAGAGGATGTGTAGTGTCCCAGATAATCTTACGGACCTTGCTCAAGCAACGCTTCAGTGCTATGTCCTGGATGGGAGGGAGGGAAGTGCCAATGATCTTTTCAGCCATCCTCACCACTCTCTGCACCGCCTTCCTGTCTGAAGCAGTGATGCTTCCAAACCAGACTGTGATGCTGTATGACAGGATGCTCTCAATCATCCCCCTGTAGAACGTGGTCAGAACAGGGGAAGGAAGATGAGCTTTTCTCATGCGACGCAGAAAGCGCAGGTGCTGCTGTGCCCGCTTCACCAGTTTCTCACTGTTGAGTGACCAAGCCAGCCTACTTGTTAGCTGCACACCCAGGAATTTGATGCTGGTGACCATCTCCACAGGTGAATCATTAATGTACAGAGAAGTATGGCTGTGCCTGCCTTTTCTGAAATCGACAATGATTACTTTGGTTTTACCAGTATTTAAAACTGGGCTGTTTTCTTTACACCAGTTCACCAACCCCTCAACCTCCTTGCAATAAGCATCCACACTGTCATCGTCAATAAGGTCCACTACTGTTGTATCATCTGCAAACTTTACAATACGGTTGGTGGCAAACCTAGCACAACAGTCATGGGTCAACAGGGTGAACAGCGGCGGACTTAGGAATGCATGTGGAATGCATAGTTTTTACCTCCTTATGATTAAAAAAACCCTTCTGTTTCAGTTTCTAATCATATCTGCTTTGTTTCAGTTCAAAGACTTAAAAATAATCATGGGACAAGTTTTTGCAGCCTACTAGCAGATGCATGGATCATTTTGCTAAGAGAGAATGCAAACACACACCTGCATATACATATACATACAAAAAGTGGTGCCCAGGGAGAGGATAAAAAAGTCAAGATAACGTCAATGTCATGTGCTCACATACAAAGGGGATATCACAATCACAGTCCTGATGTTTTTGATACACACCTACAAACGGACATCCGTGATTAGAGAGAGAGATCACTGGGACAGGAAGGTGATTCAATTCAAAGGTGATGAAAAAAAAAAGGCATTGCTGGCTTCGGGAAACTGTTGAAAAGCTCAGCTGAATAAAATTGGAGGATGGAATGTGAGTTATAATGGGAAGAAGGCATTTTGGAGATGATGAAGTTAATAATGATAATAAAGTTGAATGCTAGACTCAATAAAGAGATATGGATTCAGCTGTCTCTTTAGGGACTGTTATGATACTTAATCACCCTTCAGTATCAGCTATATTCTGACACTGTAGTTGGACAAAAGTGACCTTCTCCAGAGCACTTCGGAGGGGAGGCAAAGAGTGGAATGTCTCAATAGGATTATTCACTTTTATTACCATGCAATATATAATACTCCTGATACAGAATTTGGATGCTTTGGAATTTATCTTTGTTGTATTGTTGTTGTTAGCTGCGAAGTCGTGTCTGACCCATTGCGACCCTATGGACAACGTTCCTCCAGGCCTTCCTGTCTTCTACCATCTTCTGGAGTCCATTTAAGCTCATGCCTACTGCTTCAGTGACTCCATCCAGTCACCTCATTCTCTGTCATCCCCTTCTTCTATTGCCCTCAACCTTTCCCAGCATTAGGCTCTTCTCCAGTGAGTCCTTCCTTCTCATTAGGTGGCCAAAGTATTTGAGTTTTAGCTTCAGGATCTGGCCTTCTAAAGAGCAGTCAGGGTTGATCTCCTCTAGGACTGACCGGTTTGATCGCCTTGCAGTCCAAGGGACTCGCAGGAGTCTTCTCCAGCACCATAGTTCAAAGGCCTCAATTCTTTGGCAGTAATCCATGAAGGGGCTTTGTTGTATTACAGAAGTTAAAAACATAGATAATCATATGAAGTTACATTTAAGCGTGAATGTATTTTGCCAGCTCTCCAGAGAAGACTACTGTTCTGTACCAGCCTGCTACCGGCCCTGCAGAAAAGGCAGGGACAACCCCTTTTACAAGAAGGCAAGAGGCTGGAACTAAGCCTGCCAAATTTATGGACACAAAAGCAAACAGAACAAGATGAAACAGGAGCTATTGAAGCGGTTGCCTTCAGCAAACCAGCCCTCCCACGCATTCCCCTTTTAAACAGTTGAGGGCGTGGCTTCTCTCTGCCTCCTTCCGAGGTGCCCCATTGCCTTCCTCTGTTTACTCCTGATTGACTGCCTCCTACGTCGGGCATCCTTGAACAGGGCCAGCTGTGGGTCATCTTCATCCACGCTGTCAGGCTCACACAGCTGGGTCTGCATCGTGACCAGGTGGGAGGGGCCTGGCTGAGGGCTCTCATCAGCAAGCTCTCCAACCCCCTCAGCAACCTCTCCAATACCCCCCTCCTCCTCCTCTGAGTCGTCCGACCCAAATGCCGAACCCACAGGCTTACCCTGAATCACAACAACTTCTTCATTATTGATATTGAAAGAAAAGGGCAATGCTGTCCAAAGTTCTTAAAAACCGAACATAAGCATGAAATGCAAAGTGACAGCCTCACATCATCCATTTCGTGTGGTAGGGTTTATATAGTACGACTTGCAAATACCAGCTTTTAATTATAAAGTTTATTTATAATTAATTGATGGGAAGTGGATAAACAGTCATAGCTAGATTTGGAATGCAAGACTGCAAAATCAAAAATAGTAGGCTTTACAAATTAAAATAAAAAAAATATTGAGTGAGATTCAAAGTAGAAATTTTTCTCCCTTAATTTTGTTTCACTCCAATTATTCATTAAATCCATAGTATGTAACCCACTTATTCAACAGCATTCTAATTTACTTTAATAGAACTCTGTGTGAATAATGACGTTTTGAACTGCAGCTATGGAGTATAAAATAAAGAATATTCTTATTAGGGATTATGCTTAGCCAGATATCAAAGCCCTTACATGGTTCAAAGAAATTTTTTATTAGAGTTTAGTGCAATAAATAATATGGGGAAATTATCACATAGTGTATTAGCCTTATACTCCTTGTTGTCAAAAAAGTTCCCTAGGTATTTATTCAAAAAAGATCTCAGCTTTTCCTCTGTGAGATTTTAAATATTAAGTACACTATTGCTGTTCTACCAATGGTGTAATATGAATAGGAAGGCAGGTCCACGGCTTGTAAAAATTTATAATCTAATATTCAACATAGGAGTGAACGTATTAAGTATCAGCATAGGCAAATAATTGGACATAGTTATGGGTATATTAAGGAATTTAATTAGGCACTGCTTTTTTAGTTTGCTGTTATAATAATATATAAGTAGTCCTCGAGTTACAACTGTAATGAACCCGCCCATCATGGTTGTAACTCATGACAGTCATAAATCAGCTCAGCCACGTAACTGATCTGATTTTACAACCTTTTTTCAGTAGTCAAACAGGATAGTCATAAAGTGACCATAGCAGTTGCTAAGCGAACACCATGGTCTTTAAATGAACTAATGGTCTGCTGTAGGTCGGTTTTGCTGAAAACTGGAAATAAATGCTAGGTTTGGCAAAACTGTCATAAAATGCAGTCATGTGACCATGGGACTTTGTGCAAATGGCCATTGCAAAAGGCCAACTGTTAGAACTTAGAATCTGTGTCATAAGTATCCCCAGACAGGTCTTTGTAACTTTGAAAGGTCATCAAGTGACCAGTTGTGAATCAAAAACTAATTGTTAACATATTAGCTATGATTCTTAAAATCCTGAAGACTGTGGGACAAATATATATGTGAATTGCCTCCTCTACAATGAATACTCCAAGTCTCTCTTCCTCTCCACTTGCAAACAGAAGTACTGCTAACAAAAGAGAGAGAGAGAGAGAAATGACCATTTTCTTTAAATAGTTCACCAAGATAACACCAACAATACATGGCTTTTAGGCAGTCTCTTTGAATCATTTTATGTCATGTACACATTTTAATCTACATTTCCTGCTATCCTATCCTATCCTATCCTATCCTATCCTATCCTATCCTATCCTATCCTATCCTATCCTATCCTATCCTATCCTATCCTATCCTATCTATCTATCTATCTATCTATCTATCTATCTATCTATCTATCTATCTATCTATCTATCTATCTATCTATCTTAATTGTGGTCAAAATTAAAACAATTAAATTTATTAATAGCCTTAATTTAATATGATTATAGTATTTTCATTATTGGCCATTTTCAGTATAACTTTTGCAAATCTAAGGGCATATCTATGCTGCATCTTTAAGCCATTCCAGTTGCTATGTGAGTCATGCTGACTTGACTTAAGATTGTCCAGACTGCAGTCTCCCAATTCCCCTGCTGCTTTTTTTTTGTTACACACAAACACAGAGTTAAATTCTTATATACAATGTCTAAAGCATCAAAATAGAGATATATGCAGTCAAAACAGCAGGTATAAATTAAAATTCTTTCCCCCCCCCTTACTGGCCTCCTCCCTGGCCTACTTGCTGGCCTATACTGGTCACAGGGAAAGATAGATCCCTAGTAATCACTTGCTGGGGAAGTATTTTAATCCTTTCCTTGACTTTCAGAGAAAAGTTGCATCTCTGATTAATGTGGCATGTATCTCAAATGAAATAGAAGAGAAATGTCTTATTCATAACCACAGCTCAGGCAGATTAGACAATCTTTTAGTGGCTCAGAAATGCAGTCAACATTTTCTGGATGGCTGAAAGTCAAGCAAGAAAGGCAGTACCAAAATATGGATGCAGTGGGATTTACCAAGTTTTGTGTTCAAAGACTTACATTTTAAAACATTAAATTTCTATTAGGGCTTATGGGAAAGCAGTAGTTATGGGAACCATACTGCTGGTTTTTAGCTAGCAAGTAGTGGGATCTGGGGCTATATAAAAAGGATTTGGAGGGATATCCAATTCTTTATCCTTAGATATCTCACCCTGATTTAGAGGTTAAAAGGTAAATATGAATATTTATGCAATGAATGGGGAAAAAAATCACTTTGTTTGGCACTCATTGTTTGCAGTATTCACCGGACCTCCCAGAAGTAATTAACAAGTACCGAGGTACCACTATAAAAGATATTGGATTGGGTCCAGACTAATTTATACAGCATTGGTCTCTGTGCCTACTCAGAAGTAAACCACACAAATCAAAGAAACATTTAGTTAACTGTGCATAATATCACAGGCTTTGTACATTTTAGCTCTATTCCAATCAGTGGTAAGTTGGCTATAATGACTATACCTCATAGATTTCAGTGAGACTTGTGAACAATTAGTTTTCTCTGAATTCTATCTGTGGTTATGATTAATTTAATTTAATTTAATTTAATTTATTGAGATTTCTATACTGCCCTTCTCCCTAGGGGACTCAGGGCGGTTCACAGGGCATATATAAATAACAATACAAAAATTAAGAAACAATTAAATCAATGCCCAAGTTAAAACAAGAATGATAAAACAAGCCTATAAAAACCCATATACCCCCATCAGGCCAGACCCGCTAGTTCAAATAAATTGGTCTTCAACCCGCGACGGAAGGATCGGAGGTCTGATGCCATCCGGAGCTCAACCGGCAGTTGGTTCCATAATGCCGGGGCACCCACAGAGAAGGCCCTCCCCCTGGGGGCCACCAGTCGACATTCCTTGACCGGAGGCACCCTGAGGAGGCCCTCTCTGTGGGCACGCACAGGGCGGAGGGGAGTCGACGCCAGCAGCAGGTGGTCCTCGAGGTATCGCGGACCCATGCCATGTAGGGACTTAAAGATCATAACCAAAACCTTGAACCTTACCCGGAAGACAACTGGTAACCAATGCAGCTCACGGAGCAAAGGTGTAACATGGGAGTACCGGGAAACTCCCAAGACAACTCTCGCGGCCGCATTCTGTACCAGTTGGAGCCTCCGAGTAGTCTTCAAGGGAAGCCCCATGTAGAGAGCATTACAGTAGTCTAGGCGAGAGGTCACGAGCGCATGAGTGACCGTACATAAGGCCTCCCGGTCCAGATAGGGCCGCAACTGGCGCACCAGGCGAACCTGGGCAAAAGCCCCCCTAGTCACGGCCACTATATGATCCTCCAAAGTGAGTCGTGAGTCTAGGAGGACTCCCAAGTTGCGAGCCCTATCCACAGGGGGTAATAGCTCACCCCCCATAGAAAGAGATGGAACATCCCAGGTGTCCCGGGAAGCCGGAATGTACAGCCACTCAGTCTTGTCAGGGTTGAGTTGAAGTCTGTTCCTCCCCATCCAGACCCGAACCGCCTCCAGGCAACGGGACATCACAGCGAGGGCATCACTGGGGTGGTTTGGGGTCGAAATAAAAAGTTGGGTATCATCAGCATATTGATGATACCCAACTCCAAAACCACGAATGATCTCACCCAGCGGTTTCATATAGATGTTGAACAGGAGAGGCGAGAGGACCGACCCCTGAGGAACTCCACAAGCGAGAGTCCTAGGGGTCGACCTCTGCCCCCCTGCCAACACCGACTGCGAGCGTCCCAGGAGATAGGAGGAGAACCACTGAAAAACCGTGCCTCCCACTCCCAATCCCCTGAGACGCCGCAGCAGGATACCATGGTCGATGGTATCGAAAGCCGCCGAGAGGTCTAATAGGACTAGGACAGAGGAATATCCCCTATCCCGAGCCCTCCAGAGATCATTCACCAGAGCGACCAATGCCGTCTCCGTGCACGGCTTGTAAAAATTAGTAATAACCCCAAAGCATATTGTATAATGCTGGCCAGCTATTGGTTTCTCAGTAGTTCATTATAAGAATGCAGGGCAAGACAAATCATCTTATTCTCTAAATTGGTATGCCAATGAAGCCTTTTTCTGAACAACTGTTTTTGTTCTTTGATTGGTAGGTGGCATAATTTAACACAAATGAATTGATTTGTAAATCTGCCTAGTGGATTGCTAGTCCTTTAAACTACTTTTCTGTGCTACAAAATACAGCTAGTTATACAATGATACAGAGGAGGAAATTTGCAATCAGAAACTTCAAAGCAGTGTTAACAGCACACATGAGTTTTATTTATTCATTTTATAATGTATTTAACCAATTTATGTGGATACCCATCTTATTATTGTAGTTCTGGAGGGCAAGCAAGACATTTCAGTCCAGAAAACACAAAAGTATTCAATTAATTAAAATAAGTTACAACCACAATGGAGAATCTCCATAGACAAAATTACAACCAAAAAAAATAATAATGCTACTTTTATGATCAGAGACAAAAAGAATTAAGTAAAATGAACTTGGTTGCAGTTTACACAACCATTTACATAAATGTGGTTCCCAAAATTGAGACAATTGAGTATTTTATAGCAAACGTAATTGAAATAAATTTGGAAGTATCACTTTGATGGCAAGATGAGTGGCGTATGCTCTTAATAAATATATAAAATAAATAAATCTGGAAATATTTGGAGACCTGCCAGCTAAGTTAGAGTCAAATGGATTGAGAGGGGCAGCTCTGGAAAAGGAAGGAAGGAAGGAAGGAAGGAAGGAAGGAAGGAAGGAAGGAAGGAAGGAAGGAAGGGAGGGAGGGAGGGAGGGAGGGAGGGAGGGAGGGAGGGAGGGAGGGAATCATCTTTGCTCCTTTGAGAATTATTATTAATTAAGCAATAATACTTTAAACATATTAATATTATTATGGGAATAATTAAGTGGATTTGCCATGACATGTAGAAGAGAGCAGTGGAAAAAAATCACATGAAAAACTTGTTGGAACTGTTTCTTCCAACAAGCGAGACAGAGTCTCCCAAGTGCAGAAATGTTATTAAAACTGATTGTTAATAAATGCTGCTTGCAAAGATGGCAAAACATAATAACGCACAAAGGGTAAGACTCTTCTATTCAATGGGCAGGGAATATATTATACATTGTAGAGAAATGGAACAACCTCCCAAACAGACTTTCTATATAGATGGGTCATGCATATATTTATTTTATTTTTTTATTTTAATTCCATTTATATCCCGCCCTTCTCTGAAGACTCAGGGCAGCTTACAAGCTTAGCAGTAGCCTTCATTCTATGTATATGCCTGCTTGTTAGGGCTTTCACACACACTCCAAGCGGCATTATTACAAAGTCAGCTTATTGCCCCCAACAATCTGGGTCCTCATTTTACCTACCTCGGAAGGATGGAAGGCTGAGTCAACCTTGAGCCTGGTGGGACTCGAACCTGCACTAATTACAGGCAGCTGGTGTTACTTAAGGAGGCATTAGCCCACTGCTCCACCAAGGCTCTTGTGTTTATTATTATTTATTAATATGTTTATTATTAATATGTTTGTTTATTCTGTGCACTGGTGATAAAGAACCCTTATTTCAGTTTCAGAAATGCTATATTAGGGCCAGGCAAAGTCAGTATACTGATAAGCTATAGTAATCTCAGAATAATAGGGTTGTAAGAGACCTTGAAAGTCTTCTAGTCTAACCCTCTGCTCAAAGCAGGAGACCCTATTTCATTTCAGACAAATGCTATCTGAACCTCCAGTGATGGAGCACCCACAACTTCTGAGGGAACACCTGCTGCCGGCATCAAGTTCCCTTCGTCCTGTGCGCTCCCACAGGGAGGGCCTTCTCAGGGTGCCGCCGGCAAAGGATTGCCGGAGGGCAACACCCAGGGGGAGGGCCTTCTCTGTGGGCGCGCCTGCCCTTTGGAATCAGTTACCTGTAGAGCTCAGGACTGCCCCAGATTTTCGTTCGTTCCGTCGGGACCTGAAGACCTGGCTCATCGAGCTTTCCGGCCAGGACTGAGAACTTTTAATTTTTAACCTATTGCAATTGGGTTTTTAATTAGAGTTAAGGGTTTTAGATTTTAATTAAGGATAATTTAATTTATTTTAATTTGTTATTAACTTTTGTATTGTTATATTGTTTTAATCGCCTTGTGAACCGCCCTGGGTCCTACGGGAGAAGGGCAGTATATAAGTTTAAATAATAATAATAATAATAACTTCTGAAGGCTAGCCATTCCACTAGTTAATTGTTCAAACTGTCAGGAATTTTTTTCCTTAATTATAGGTTGCTTCTCTCTATGTCTATCTATATCTATATCTATATTGATATAGAACTGTGAGGATACTGGTGTCCCATATATAGAGGAGACTTAAAAAGTTATCCCCCCCCCTAAAAACCCATTTAATATTTTAGGCAGCAAATCACTATGGAAATTAGAATAAATTCTTATCTCAAAGAGGAGTTTGATACATAATGGAGCACTCATAGCTGAGCTCTCAGAAATTTAGATTGTACAGTACTCAATTGGGGTTAAATCTCAACAGTAGCAAATTTGTGCACTGTAAAGCAAGTGGCTGATGACCTTAGCTCCAATGAACATTTTTGTAGCAGCAGGAAAGTGTTCATTGCTATTATGATTAGCGAAATGCAAAATTGCTTTTGCGGGTTTTCGGGCCATCGCTGTGACCTTTTTCTGCTGATGTTTCCAAGTTGCTGATACTTGGAGATGTATGCCCAAGTATTTAAACTCTTTAATTTGCTAGATTTAGGAATTCTGCAGGAGTGATGATGAGTTATTTCAAGAATAATTACTTTCTTCTCAAAAATGTTATCTTGCATGATCAAATCTAAAAATTTTCCATGGAGATACCTAATGTACTGTGCAAGTTAAACAAGGACGCAGGACTGGAGCCCATCCTTCCATGTGTCTTTTCATCCTTCCCACCAAAATCAAATTGCTTTTAGCTGCTTAGCCACCTTGGAGATAGACATCAGAGGACTGTGATCCAATAAAATTATGGGCCCAGACATTGTTAAACAAGATACAGAAATAACCATTCTATACCTCAGAGGCTATTAGGTATTGAAGTTCTGCATAAACATTTGGAAAGAAGGAACCACAAAATACTCCAGACTATCAGATCTTTTGAGAAGTCAAGGTGCTTCTCAAAAGGCAACTGGACTTTATTGGTTCTTTTCCTTGAAAATGTTTAACTTCTTATCCAAAAAGCTTCTTCAGTTCAGAACTGAAGGAAAAAACAAGAAAGTCCAATTGTCTTTTGAAAAGCAGCTTTGGGACAACCACGACTTAGATGACTGAGAATCTCCATAGACTTTTAGCAGAGCTTTTGTCTTTTAATATCTGGACAAGCTTTTCATAGCACTTTGGGTTCCTGGAAAGATGAATTACTTAAAATTAGACTATGTGAAGGATTATCTTTATCAACATATTTTTGATTATGGATACTACCTACAGGTAAGGGTGCCCTCAAATAGCTGGACCTTGAAGTAATGGACAGGGTCTTCTCAGGAGTGCTATGTGACCAATACATAGATTTTTCTCTAGGAGCATAATTTTTCCTCATCATTGTTTAGGCAAGTCATAACTGACCATTACCTGTAAGAATATGCTGTTTAATGTTGCCCTCATCTAAAATTTCATTTAAATTTCCTCTGAATGTCATGTTCAAAGCAATTCACATTTTATTATTTATGCTCTTTTTGAAACAGTTCTGCTTTATATCTGATTGATGGTTTATGAGTATGAATAATTTCTAGAGTAAATTATTATGGGTCCGGGATATTTGAGGGAACACCTGCTGCCGGCATCAAGTTCCCTTCGTCCTGTGCGCTCCCACAGGGAGGGCCTTCTCAGGGTGCTGCCGGTAAAAGACTGCCAGCAGATAACACCCAGGGGGAGAGCCTTCTCGGTGGGTGTGCCTGCCCTTTGGAACCAGCTGCCCGTGGACCTTAGGACTGCCCCCAACCTTTGTTCATTCCACCGGGACCTGAAGACCTGGCTCTTTGAGCTTTCCGGCCCAGGCTGAGAGTTTTTAATTGGGGGTTTTATACTTTTCAGGGATCAAATTTAATTATTTTTAATTGTTTTTAACTTTTGTATTGTATTGACGTTTTTAAATACCTTGTAAACCACCCTGAGTCCTACGGGAAAAGGGCGGTATATAAATTCAATAAACTTAACTTAAACGTAACTTAAATAAAACAACAAACAAGTCAAAAGATGATCCTTAGGGTCGAAGCTTTTGATTGGTTTGATGGAGTAATAGGAACATCTGGGTGTGTGGCAGTTGGTAAAATTGATGGGAAAAGCTTACAAAAGCAATTCTATGGTTTCTGGCAATTTAATTTTCTCTTAGGAGGCACCAGGAGGTCCTAGAGGTAGAAGAAATAAAACTTTATGAAAGGGTAATACATTTTGATTAAGAGAGGGCCTTGGCTTTCTGACAGATTTAGATTATGGATCACATCATTGCTCAAAATTGACTTGCCCTCTCCTTTACATATCAGGTGACTATGGTTTAGAATCATAGAATCCTAGGGCTGGAAGGCTCTTGGAGAACACCCAGTTCAACCCTCTGCTCAAGGCATCCTGAAAAAATGGATGCTCAATCTTTACTTGACCCCAGCCTAACCCTTGCTGGCTGGGGATTTCTGGGAATTGAAGTCCACCCATCTTAGACTTGCCAAGGTTGAGAAACAATGGGCTAGAGCAGGAGTGGGGAACTATGGCCCTCCATGACCCATGGACTTCAACTCTCAGAATTCCCAAGTTTTGCTGGCTCTGGAATTCTGGGATTTGAAGTCCACAGGATGCAAAGGGCCATAGTTACCCACTCCTGGGCTAGAGGGATCAAAGGTCAACAAGTTGTTTTTTAAAATCCTACAATCTTTATTTTCCTGTCTCCCCTCTCCAGTCAGGAATATATAGCCAGTATTGCATAGTGGCATATTTAGCACAGTTTTGCAATTATAGGCAGTGACTTGATGTGAGAAGGATACACAAATACAGATCTCTTGTAATAGACTACAGCATGCAGATCTTAAATTTATCTTTCAAACTATTACTATGTTGTAGACCAGGAAAAATTCATTCTTTGCAACATTTTTTCCAGAACTTTAGCCCTTACACCACTTTCCACTACCACCTAGGCCACACACACACACACACACACATACACACACACACACACACACACACACAAAGCTACAGCTGTTTTATATTTTGTTGAAGTAGCTGGCACCTGATTTTGCAGGAAGGAAATGCAAGTTCATATATCAATTGTCTCAGCAGAAGAAGATAGCTCTATTGGTAACCTTGATCCTACATGTGCTGACAAGCTACACAGCAGATCTTCTCAATGTGAGCTTTTCTCATTTCAAATAATAAAAATAAAAAAGAATTAGCAATTATTAGTATATACCAGAATTAACATCAAGAAGAGGGAAATGAACACTAAATATAGTTTTATTTACTTTTTTTTTACTACCTGAAGTCAAAAAGATAAAAAATAGAACAATGCCATAAAGTAACCTATTTTAATGACATAGATCAGGGCTTTTCAACCTTTTCACCCATTGTACCACTTTTAGGATATGGCAACATCCAAGTACCACCAGTCTCCTAGCAAGGTGTCAAAAACTTGATGACCAAAAAAAGGGGGAAAAATGATGAAGTACAGGTAGTACTTCGCTTAGTGACTGTTCAAAGTTATAATGGCACTGGAAAAAGTGCCCCCCAAGCCACAGCCAAGCAAGACACCTGCCTGCCTGCCCAGCGGTGCTCTTCCTCCTGTCCGAGGTTTTCATTGTTGTGAGCATTTCTGTTGAGGATTGGCAGCAGGGCTGGGGTGGTGTTTGCTTTTTATTCCACACACACACACCCTCTGCTGAGTGGTTGCAGCAGGTTTTGGTCACTTCACATGACCCTGGGACACTGTGACCATCATAAATATGAATCAGTTGCCACGCATCTGAATGTAAATCACAAGACCATGGAGATGCTGCAACATTCCAGCTGATCGGCGCTTCTTCTGGGCTCAGATGCCAGGATCAGTGCTGAGCTCCAGCTGGAGCTTGGCGTTGATTTTGGTGCTTCCATTGAGCCCTGACAGCCCCAAAGAAGCACTGATTCTGGTGCTTCCACTGAGCCCTGACAGCCCTGCAGCTCCAGCCATCTCTCGCTTAGGCTTGTGTGGTGCTGTCACCGGTTCAGCTCATTCCCCTCCCCCGCTACCACTTTTCTAAGATGGTCACGTACCACCTGCCAGGTGCCAGTGTACCACAGGTGGTACCAGTACCACTGGTTGAAAAGCCCTGACATAGATTGCTTTGAGTTTTATTCAAGATAACTTGGGGGATTTATTGAGACTTATACAACAGGCTATATGACCTGTAAAAATATTTCCATTTAGATTACAATTTGGATGAACAGAAGAATGATTTAGGGGTGGTCTTTCATGCTCTATTTCAGAGGTGTGGAAAATATTATGGTGAAACAGAAATTCATTTACCTTATAATCATTTTAGCCATTGTCTATCCACTGCAGGATGAAGGCCTCTTTCGCATGTTTCCAAGCTATATGGTCCTGAGCTTTTTTTTTTAGCCAATTGGGCAAATTTTCATTGATCAGCCTTGTTTTAGGTCTCTTCTGTGCATGCTTTTTATCAAGTGGGATCCATTCTCTGACTGCCTTGGTCCACCTTCTATTAGTTCTTGCTGTGTGACCATCCCATTTCCATTTCAATTCTTTTACTCTCTCTTTTTTTATTGAAAAGTTTTACAATACATTTTTTAAAAAGACAAAAACCCCTCCCAACCCCCTCCCCTCTCCCCAAACCTCCCCAACTCCTCCCTCCCCTCCCGCTCCCCCCTCCCCGACTTCCCAGAGCTAAATGCAGGGTATAAAAATACAAACAATCATAGTCTACCTTATGCAAACAACAATAAAATATTAAGTTCTATCGCACTTTAACTCTTATTAAAATAACTACAAGTAATTTATATATCACATCAATACTTATTCAAATGCTAGGTGAAACTTTTTAGTCTCATATTTATTCTGGATGTAATCAATCCATCTTTTCCACTCCACTCCACTCCACTCCACAACTGCGACTGGTCTTTCAAGTACGCTGAGATCTTTGCCATTTCCGCCAGATTGGAGACTTTTAAAGTCCATTCTTCTATAGTCGGCAGTTCTTCCTTCTTCCAATATTGCGCTACTAAAAGTCTCGCTGCCGTAATTAAGTTCAACATCAACTTAGTGTCCACGACAGTAGTATCTGTAATAATGCCCAGTAAAAACAGTTGCGGACAAAACTTTATCCTTTTCTTGAATATTTTTTGCATATTCCACCAAATTTTAATCCAAAAAGCTTTAACCTTTTTACAGGTCCACCATATATGAAAATACATTGCATCTTCACAACCACACCTCCAACATTTGGGCTGGCAGTTCGGATACATACTTGCTATTTTTTTAGGATCTAAGTGCCACCTATAAAACATTTTATAAAAGTTCTCTCTTAAATTTTGGGCCTGTGTAAATTTTACATTTCTCACCCAAATCTTTTCCCAAGTATAATTCTTTTACTCTCTTGATGATATCATATACTTTCATTTGTTCTCTAATCCATATGCAGGTCTTGCCTTATAATGCTATCTATATCTACAGTATATCTATATCTAATATAGTATATCTATATCATCTATATCTATATTTAATCTATATCTGTAATCTGTGTATACACAAGGTATATTACCTGCAGGTAAATGAATTTCTGCTTCAAGATAATATTTCCTATATCTCTGACACAGAGCATAAAAGCCCACCCCTGTGTGTAGGCTCACTCATATGTAGAAAGATACTGGTATAATGTATTTTATGTATTTCTCTCCTCTGCTTGATTTTCAGTAAAAAAAAAAAGACAATACAAACACTGTAAATGAGGCTTTCTGAAAGTTTATTTACACTGAAAAATCAGCTCTGATCATACTGCAGGCTATAAGTAAAGCACGATAACTTGGTAAGGGAAGTTACTGCATAAAACATTAGCTCTCCTCAAGGAAAACTTTTCTATCTCATAAATGCCATGTTCTATAATTATTCACTCCTGTTAAGTGAGCTACAAGAGCGTATAAGATTAATTGACTAGAAATTCAATGCCTTATTTCTTGTTTGGTCTGGGTGTTTTCACAAATAACT